>NC_056449.1:9736085-9746085 GCF_018296145.1 Oncorhynchus tshawytscha | reverse complement strand
AAAGGAGGAATATGATGTATTTTGAGGGTTACTTTAAGTCGTTTCTACACTTTTCCGGTGATGAATCTCCTGACTAGAGTTAGGGAGGATTGGTACCGGGAGATCATGTGACTCCAGGGAGCTACTTTACTCCTATTGGATAGAGTTGTGGAGAGAGAGGGAGAAACGGAGGATCAAAGACCCAGAATAAAATATGCAAGCTCATTCGCTCTCTGCTTCAAAGAAAACCTCAAGTTCACCTCAGCTCACTGTCGCCAAGGTGACCCAATACAACCAAAATAAAACTACGCAAAAATCAATGAGACATCGCCAAACTATAAATATTGCATCCCGACACAGACAATGGCATTCAACCACTTGTATTTCCACAATGAGCACAAGCTATTTAATAATGTGTACCTGCGGCTACAGACCTAACTCTTTGCTTAATTTTGATTCTAATTTGAGAGATTAGCGATTTCTAGCCAGATCATGCAAAATGCTTGACTCCCTTTCTGTTTGATGGAATTGCGAGCCACCACTTGTAAATTGCTCATGCCCACTCCCCAGGTCTTCCCCTGGCCCCTGTCAACTATCATTTTTATTGCTGCTGATGAGATCCTGAGACAGCCCCCCCCATCGTACCTGCATCAGTGGAGCTCAACCCATTGCAGATGAGATGAGAGAGGGAGAGAAAAAGCAGAGTGCATTAGTACATGTGCTAGTGAGCAGTGTGAAGTTGGACCCTGGACTACAGCATGAAGTGACCGGCACCCGGCAGTGCAGGCTGTCTGTGAAGAGGGTGAGTGTTCTTCACGAGGGCCACTTCACAACACTCTCACTTCTCACAGATAGAGAGGGAAAGAGGAGGGGTGGGGAGTCCACTGTGCACTGAGAGATCCCTTATCAGGGCCTCAAAAGAGCAAGAAGATCTTCAAGGTACAATTTATAAAACTGGTTGATTGGACAGTCCATTTAGATGTTACAGAAGGATCTGAGCAAGATGGAAGTTATTTTCCCCCCAACTGCTTGTCTCTGGAGCGGAAAGGTCAGGTTTCAGAACAGGTGCATTGACACTCCTCAGTGTCTTTTGTCCCAAAACACTGGGAAAGTTTCAACTCTGGCTTTTCTCTTCTGCTGTTTTAGTGCTGACTAGTCATGAAACCAGCATCTTGGGTTGAGGATTTAGGTGGAAGTAGTTGGCGGTGGTCTCCACTAAGACAAAGGCATATAGGCCTAGTTTCTGGAGAAAAATAGGATAGTGGCGATCAATTGGTGTGCTAATGGACCCGCGAGTCACTTTACACTGTACTATGGTTTATTAGGATCCCCATTAGCCGACGCCAATGACGACAGCTACTCTTACTGGGGTTCGACAGGTGCTCAACAAGAGAGACACTCGTTAGCTGTAGCTATTAACTAAAGTCAACCTCTATGTTGTCTTCTGTTTAGTCTGGGTGCCCTTGTTCAGAGTCGAGCTAAATGCTGGTGTAAAGGCTAATTATTGCTCACCTTTGAAATGCTTTTCTGTATGGCAGAGCAGCCTCTTTGTGTGAGCCATGGACACTACCTCCTCGTTTTATCTCTGTCCTTCTAAAAAGACCGAAAAGTGTTTGTGTCCCCCTTTATTTCTCACTGCAGTGAGTTGGTCCCGCAGGAGAAGAGAGAGGGGCCTTATTCATGTGTTTGTGCGTTTGTGTGCACATGTGCGTGCGTGCCTGTATGTGTGTGTGTGTTCCTTGAGTGTGTGCACATGCGCGTGTCGGTAGGCGTGCGTATCGAGCTCTCTGGTTGGAGGGTTAGCTGGTAGGAGGCGGGAGAGAGTGTGCTCATTGACAACAGAACCAGGAACATGTTGACAGTTCTATACAGTTGAGGTCAGAAGTTTACATACGTTCAGGTTGGAGTCATTAAAACTCGTTTTTCAACCTCTCCACACATTTCTTGTTAACAAACTACTGTTTTGGTAAGTCGGTTAGGACATCTACTTTGTGCACGACACAAGTAATTTTTCCAACAATTGTCTCCAGAGATTATTTCACTTATAATTCACTGTATCACAATTCCAGTCGGTCAGAAGTTTACCTACACTAAGTTGACTGTGCCTTTAAACAGCTTGGAAAATTCCATAAAATTATGTCATGGCTTTAGAAGCTTCTGATGGGCTAATTGACATAATTTGAGTCAATTGGAGGTGTAATGTGGATGTATTTCAAGGCCTACCTTCAAACTCAGTGCCTCTTTCCTTGACATCATGGGAAAATCGAAAGAAATCAGCCAAGGCCTCATAAAATAATTGTAGACCTCCACAAGTCTGGTTCATCCTTGGGAGCAATTTCCATATGCCTGAAGGGTTAGGGTTAGGGTTAGTTCATCTGGGTTAGGGTTAGTTCATCATCACCACGTTCATCTGTACAAACAATAGTACACAAGTATAAACACCATGGGACCACGCACCGTCATACCGCTCAGGAAGGAGATGCGTTCTGTCTCCTAGAGATGAATGTACATTGGTGCAAAAAGTGTAAATCAATCCCAGAACAACAGCAAAGGACCTTGTGAAGATGCTGAAGGAAACAGGTACAAAAGTATCTATATCCACAGTAAAATAAGTCCTATATCGACATAACCTGAAAGGCCGCTCAGCAAGGAAGAATCCACTGCTCTATAACCGCCATAAAAAAAGCCAGATTACGGTTTGCAACTGCAAACCTGCAGCAATGCACCCCCACAACACATGATGCTGCCACCCCCGTACTTTTGGAGAAATGTCCTCTGGTCTGATGAAACAGAAATATAACTGTTTGGCCATAATGACAATTGTTATGTTTGGAGGAAAAAGGGGGAGGCTTGCAAGCCGAAGAACACCATCCCAACCGTGAAGCACGGGGGTGGCAGCATCATGTTGTGGGGGTGCATTGCTGCAGGAGGGACTGGTGCACACAAAATAGATGACATCATGAGGGAGGAAAATTATGTGGATATATTGAAGCAACATCTCAAGACATCAGTCAGGAAGTTAAAGCTTGGTCGCAAATGGGTCTTCCAAATGAACATTGACCCCAAGCATACTTCCAAAGTTATGGCTTAAGGACAACAAAGTCAAGGTATTGGAGTGGCCATCACAAAGCCCTGACCTCAATCCTATAGACAATTTGTGGGCAGAACTGAAAAGGCATGTGCGAGCAAGGAGGCCTACAAACCTGACTCAGTTACACCAGTTCTATCAGGAGGAATGGGCTAAAATTCACCCAACTTGTTGTGGAAGGCTACCCGAAACGTTTGACCCAAGTTAAACAATTTAAAGGCAATGCTACCAAATATTAATTGAGTGTATGTAAACTTCTGACCCACTGGGAATGTGACGATAGAAAGAAAAGCTAAAATAAATCATTCTCTCTACTATTATTCTGTCATTTCACATTCTTAAAATAAAGTGTGAATCCTAATTGACCTAAAACAGGGAATTTGTACTTGGATTAAATGTCAGGAATTGTGAATAATGGAGTTTAAATGTTTTTGGCTAAGGTGTATGTAAAACCTCCGACTTCAACTGTATATATTTCATTCATGTTTAACTTTTAATAGCTGAGCAGCGAGAGAGAGGAGAGAAGATGAGACTTTATCACTGAGCCAGTACACCGCAGAGGACTTTTGGATGTCAGCCTAAAATCATAACACGGGATGACAATAGATTATAATGACTTCGCCCAGACTTAATTTAGACTCCGTTTTCTCTAGGGGGGAAGTAGCTCGTGAGGCTGGCTGTGTAGAGCAGGTGGATCAGTAGGCCTCTCCTGTCTGTACAAGTGGATATATGCAGTTTAAGAGATGAATGGAGGATGGTGACTAAGGCAGTCATGTGGAGGAGAAGACAAATGGGGTGTAGTCATCTTGCCCAGGTCATTTACAATGTGTCTGATCCTATAGACATGTACTCGTGGACATCAGACAGGCCTACAGCAGTCCACTGAAAACAAAACACAGTTGATACCATCATTTCCTCATAGAATTCATCATCTGCACTGTAATAATATCGTCTCTGCATGTGTTGATTTCATGAAAACAATCCGGGACCACCACACTCTGCTTGGATGGTCTGGGATCTGCGCATGCCGTTGCATTTGCTTGCCTTCCCTTAAAAAGGGCACTGTCTGGTTGGGGTCAGTAGCACGCCAGTCTGACCTTAGATCTGCTGGTATTGACCTTGCAGATGGTAGACTGCAGTCTGCGCGCATGCCTTGCTTTACCCAACCTCTCACACTCTAGAATGATTTAAGAATGACCTTGGGACACGCAGTGATAACGTTTGGCTTCCATTTGTCTCTATCTGTTTGCCCCGTAATCCTCCTCCCTTTGTTTTTCTCTCTCTTTCCCTCCCTCCCTCTCTTGGTGTTACTTTAGGGCTATATTTTTTAAGTTGTTTAGTGAGCTTCTCTCTCTATTTCTGTTTCTCTTCCTGTCTCTCCCTCTCTCTTCCTCTGTTGTAGCAGACTGTGTTGTGTTGCAATAATTCTCTAGTGGTTGCTGATGTGATGTTGTTGCTGTCTTCTCTTATGCCTTTTGTTTCTTCCCTGCGTTGTTCTTCTGCCTGTGTTGTGGTGAGCGCTCCCCTAACCTCAGTTCATTCTGTTGTGGCACCACCGCAGTCCAGGATGACGCTGCTCCCGGTACCCAGGAGTACATTATGTTGCGGCAGGATTCCGTCCATTCATCGGCGGATTTAAGGAGCAAAGGGTCCCCCTTTCGTGCTAAGTGTCACGAAATCTTCTGCTGCCCGCTGAAGCAAGTGGTCAACAAAGAGAGCTCAGAGCCTGAAGGTTTGTCCGCACCCCCCGGTTTGTATCTGTTGCCTTTTTTGTTGCCATTTCCCCTCTCTATCACTCCTTATATTCTGTCTGAACTGGTAGTTCTCCCCTCCTCCTCAAAACAAAGTTTCCTTTCATTCCTGTCCTATTTTTTAAAAGTATCTGTCCTGTGCGTGCTCTCACTCATAGTGCGTGTCTGTGTGTGCGTGTGTGTGTGTGTCTTATGCTTGCCTGTGGAGCACAGCCCACCCAAACCCCCTCCAAACATCAGACTTGGGTCATTGTCACCCAGGGGCACATGCTCCAGCCAAAATAAAGAAATAATAAAACCCCCTGAAGGGTTATAGAATGACGCATCTGCTGTCCACCATACTTTAACGTTTCTATTTCAACCACAAGGCTTCGTAAAATAAGAAGCTTGCAACTTGTGCTACAGTCCTATCCCTCTGTCCGTACAGCATATTCACATTAGGGTCATACTAAGATAATGCTGGTGCGGTATTGGCATGTGCCCCACCTATTAAGTAACTGTCCGACTCCCCCCTGCCCAAGATCCCCCACCTCTCTTTCTCCTTCTCCCCATCTCTCCTCCCGCTCGCTGCCCCTCCCCCTTTCTCTACCTGTCCTCCTCTTCCCCCTTCTCTCCTCTCCATCCTCCCCCTCTCCTCTCCCCTACTCTCTCCTCTCTCTCTACCCCCTTCTCTCCTCTCTGTCCTCCCCCTCTCCTCTCCCCTACTCTCTCCTCTCTCTCTACCCCCTTCTCTCCTCTCCGTCCTCCCCCTCTCCTCTCCCCTACTCTCTCTCCTCTCTCTCTACCCCCTTCTCTCCTCTCCGTCCTCCCCCTCTCTCCTACTCTCTCCTCTCTCTCTACCCCCTTCTCTCCTCTCCATCCTCCCCCTCTCCCCTACTCTCTCCTCTCTCTCTACCCCCTTCTCTCCTCTTCGTCCTCCCCCTCTCCTTTTCCCCCCTTCTTCTCTCCTCTCCGTCCTCCCCTCTCTCCTCTCCCCTACTCTCTCCTCTCTCTCTACCCCCTTCTCTCCTCTCCGTCCTCCCCCTCTCTTCTTCCCCCTTCTCTCCTCTCCTCTCCTTCCTCCCCTCTCCCCCTACTCTCCTCTCTCTCTACCCCCCCCTCTCCTCTCCGTCCTCCCCCTCTCCTCTTCCCCCTTCTCTCCTCTCCGTCCTCCCCCTCTCCTCTCCCCTACACTCTCCTCTCTCTCTACCCCCTTCTCTCCTTCCCGTCCTCCCCCTCTCCTCTTCCCCCTTCTCTCCTCTCCGTCCTCCCCCCCTCCCCTACTCTCCTCTCTCTACCCCCTTCTCTCCTCTCCGTCCTCCCCCTCTCCTCTTCCCCCTTTCTCTCCTCTCCGTCCTCCCCCTCTCCTCTCCCCTACTCTCTCCTCTCTCTCTACCCCCTTCTCTCCTCTCCGTCCTCCCCCCTCTCCTCTTCCCTTCTCTCCTCTCTGTCCTCCCCCTCTCCCCTACTCTCCTCTCTCTCTACCCCCTTCTCTCCTCTCCGTCCTCCCCTCTCCTTTTCCCCCTTCTCCTCCCCGTCCTCCCCCCCCTTTTCCCCCTTCTCTCCTCTCCTCCTCCCCCCTCTCCTCCCCTCTCTTTCCTCCCTCTCTACCCCCTCTCTCCTCTCCGTCCTCCCCCTCTCCTCTTCCCCCTACTCTCCTCTCTCTCTACCCCCTTCTCTCCTCTCTCTCTACCCCCTTCCCTGGCGCTTGCAGACGCATGATGGTTTGGTTTGCCTGTGTATAGTCATGCTCATTGGGGAGAGGGGTAGACACCGTACAGTAACGTTAGTGTGCTCTTAACACTTGCATGCCGAGGCATTGTGCATGTATGCTTAATACTAGGGGTTGATTGTCTATTGCCCGAGGCTTGTGCCACGTTCATCAGTAGAGTACTAAGATTGCAAAATATGAAGGTGCCTTCCTTTTCAGACTTCCAGACAGCTTGGTAAGCAAGATGATTCCCTGCGGGTTATAGTACATTTGCAGTGTAAGCTGGTTTGTCATGTGGTTTCAGAGCTACATGATATCATCAGGTAACAATCCCCTGTTGAATCAGATGAGTGGGCTGCTCTTCAACATGGAGAGGGAGAGGGAGAGAGGGAGAGAGAGAGAGACAGAGAGACAGAGAGACAGAGAGGGAGAGACAGAGAGGGAGAGAGAGAGAGAGAGAGAGACAGAGAGAAGAACTACAGATCTATTATTCAGTTTGGCTGCAACTCCACTGTGACGTGAATGAATTTACAAAGGAAGGAGGGGAGAGAGACTGCTGCCTTATGTAACATATTAGCTGGGGTGTCATTAACATTTAATAGACTGATGTGATGTGGTTCCGTGGTCCGTGGCGGTGCTATGGCCCTATGTTCAGTACAAAGAACCGTCCCAGGCATTACCCTAACACCTATGGTGTAAATTACTTAAATAACAATAATACTTGAAAGTACTACTTAATAAGTAGCTTTTTGGGGTATCTGTACTTTACTTTAGTATTTATATTTTTGACTACTTTTACTTCACTACATTCCTAAAGAAAAGTATGTACTTTTTACTCCATACATTTTCCGTAATACAACAAAGTACTCATTACATTTTGAATGCTTAGCATGACAGGAAAATTGTCAAATTCCTGCACTTATCAAGAGAACATCCCTGATCATCCCATACTGCCTCTGATCTGGCGGACTCACTAAACACACATGCTTCATTGGTAAATGTATTGGAGCATGCCCCCTGGCTCTTCTTAAATTAAAAAAAAAAACAAGAAAATGATGCTGTCTGGTTTGCTTTATATAAGGAAATTGAAATTATATATACTTTTACTTTTGAGACTTAAGTATATTTTAGCAATTACATTTACTTTTGATACAGTACTTAAGTATATTTAAAACCAAATACTTTGAGACTTTTACTTGAGTCATTTTCAATGAAGCTATCTTTACTTTTACTCAAGTTTGACAATTGGATACTTTTTCCCCCCCTGTCTAACACACTGCTGCCTCTCTCAGGAACACTGTCTGGACATACAGTACTGGAGTGGTACTACATAATTAGCAAAAAGGGTTCCATATAGTATCAGAAAGGGTTATTTGGCTTGTAAAGATAGCAGACCCCTTTGGGGTACTATATAGAATCCCCTTTTAAAAGTTATATAAAGAACCATGCTCTGAAGGTTCTATATACAGTTGAATGTTTATGATGCTATAAAGAACCGTTTTTTCTGAACTGCAAATAACCATTTAAGGGTTCTAAGGGTTCTTTGAGTGATCATGGTTCCACCTTCGGAAAGTATTCAGACCCCTTGACTTTTCCCGAATTGTGTTACGTTACAGCCTTATTCTAAAATGGCTCAAATTATTTTTTCCCCCTCAGCAATCTATACTAAATACCCCATAATGAAAGTATTCAGTATTCAGGCCATTTGCTATTAGACTCGAATTTGAGCTCAGGTGCATCCTGTTTCCATTGATCATCCCTGAGATGTTTCTACAAGTCCACTTGTGGTAAAATAAATTAATTGGACTTGTTTTTGAAGGGCACACACCTGTCTATATAATGTTCCACAGTTGACAGTGCATGTCAGAGAAAAAACCAAGCCATGAGGTCAAAGGAATTGTCCGTAGAGCTCAGAGACAGTATTGTGTCGAGGCACAGATTTGTCTGCAACATTGAAGGTCCCCAAGAAAATGAAAGATGTTTGGAACCACCAAGAATCTTCCCAGAGCTGGCCACCCAGCCGAACTGAGCAATCCGGGGAGAAGGGCCTTGGTGAGGCAGGTGACCAAGAAGATGATGGTCACTCGGAAAGAGCTCCAGAGTTCCTCTGTGGAGATGGGAGAACCTTCCAGAAAGACAACCATCTCTGCAGCACTTCACCAATCAGGCCTTTTGGGTAGATTGGCCAGACGGAAGTGTCTCATTAAAAGGCACATGACAGCCCACTTGGAGTTTGCCAAAAGGCACCTAAAGACTCTCAGACCATGAGAAACAAGATTCTCTGGTCTGATGAAACCAAGATTTAATTCTTTGGCCTGAATGCCAAGCGTCACTTCTGGAGGAAACCTGGCAGCATCATGCTGTGGGTACGTTTTTCAGCGGCAGGGACTTGGAGACTAGTCAGGATCGAGGCAAAGATGATCAGAGCAAAGTACAGAGAGATCCTTGATGAAAAGCTGCTCCAGAGCATTTCAGGACATGTCTTTAAATGTCCTTGAGTGGCCCATCCAGAGCTCGAACTTAAACCAGAGATCAAACATCTCTGGAGAGACCTAAAAATATTCTACTGGTCAAAAATTTGAGAACACCTACTCATTCAATGGTTTTTCTTTATTTTTGCTAGTTTCTACATTGTAGAAAAATACTGAAGACATCAAAACTATGAAATAACATGCATGGAATCATGTAGTCACCAAAAAAGTGTTAAACAAATCAAAATATATTTTATATTTGAGATTCTTCAAATAGCCACCCAAAAAGCCCACAGCTTTGCACACTCTTGACATTTTCTCAACCAGCTTCATGAGGTAGTCACCTGGAATGCATTTCAATAAACAGGTGTTCCTTCTTAAGTAAATTAGTGGAATTTTTTGATTTGTTAAACACTTTTTTGGTTACTACATGATTCCATATGTATTATTTCATAGTTTTGATGTCTTCACTATTATTGTACAATGTAGAAAATAGTAAAAATAAAGAAAAACCCTGGAATGAGTAGGTGTAGCTATACAGAGACACTCTCAATCCAACCTGACAGAGCTTGAGAGGATCTGCAGAGAAGAATGGGAGAATCTTCCCAAATACAGGTGTGCCAAGCTTGTAGCGTCATACTCAAGAAGACTCGATGCTGTAATCGCTGCCAAAGGTGCTTCAACAAAGTACTGAGTAAAGGGTCTGAATACTTATGTAAATGACATATTTCAGTTTTTTGTTTTTTTCTAAATTGGCAAAAATGTCTATAAACCTGTTTTGGCTTTGTCATTATGGGGTAATAGTGTGTTGATTAATGAGGGGGAAAAACGATATAATCAATTTTAAAATAAGGCCGTAACGTAACAAAATGTGGAAAAATTTAAGGGGTAGAACCATCACCCTTATAAAAGAACCCTTGAAGAACCCTCTCTTGAAGTAACTCTATGTGTAGTATTTCCAGTGGTAGCGGAACAGGGTCTGTCCTTCAGAGAGATGAGAAACTCAATATACAGTAGGATC
>NC_056449.1:9673585-9733585 GCF_018296145.1 Oncorhynchus tshawytscha | reverse complement strand
CTCTCTCTCTCTCTCTCCCCGTCCTATGTTCTCTTTACCTTTCTCTCTCTCTCTCTCCCATCCTATGTTCTCTTTACCTCTCTCTCTCTCCCTCTCTCTCCCTCCCTCTCTCTCTCTCTCTCCCATCCTATGTTCTCTCTTCTCTCTCTCTCTCTCTCCCGTCCTATGTTCTCTTTACCTCTCTCTCTCTTTCTCTTTCTCTCTCTCTCTCTCGCCCTCTCTCTCTCTCCCGTCCTATGTTCTCTTTACCTCTCTCCATCTCTCCCTCTATTTCTCTCCTTCCTGCTGTTTCTCCACTCTAGATGAAAAGTCGTGCCCGGGGGCTGATCTGTGTACACATCCCATCCATATTTCAGTGGTTTGTGTTGATCTTCCCCAACTCCACACTAAAGTCAATACCAGGGATCCCCAGCTGGCGGCTTGCGGGTGCTTTTATTTGGCCCCCCATGTTTTCTGAGCAAAAACATGAATAAATCAGCTCCAAGTGATTTTTTAAAATGTTAAATCTGTTCCCAAGTATTCCCACGCATAATAAAGAGACACGTGATTGTATACAAATGTAAGCAGGCTTTGAAATTATTGTTTTAGTCAAATATTAGATCCGTTTGGGCTTCTTGAGGTCAATTTGCAGTCTACTAATTATTTGTAATGATGCTCCAGCCCCCAACCATCTGCTCAAGTAAAAATTGTCCCACGGCTGCATCTAGTTGATGATCCCTGCCCTATACAGACCCAAACCGGGCCCCTCTATTTACCAGCTATACTATAGAATGTATGGAGCACACAGCAGGCTGCGCAAAGAAGCCTGTAATCATGACGAGTCCATGTCATAACTCTGTCACTGTGTTCTATTGCCCTTGTCACTGCCGCGTCGTCCTCCTTTTCCCCAAGAATCACCTCTTCCAGACGTTGTGTCCTTCTGGGTTGAGGTTTGAACAGTTCCCCCCTTTCTTAATGTGACCAACGAGGTGAATATTGTTTCTGTGTCTGTAGAGTACAGAGCGGTAGGTGTTAGGGAGGCAGCATTTGGCGCAACACCCTCCTGTACTGCTTTACATTCAGACATACTCTGGCCTGTCAGTTACTGTCAGTGTCTTATTGACAAACTAAGCTGTCAGTGGAGCACTGAGCCGTGGAGGTGGAGATGGAGACACGACAAGAGCTAACACACTCATCTATTTCCTTCACCAGCCCCCCACCCAGCTATCCAAATGTGTAATGCGTTACTGCCATTCGCAAGACTGACGACGTGCAGTAATTGCATTTCAGCAGGACAGTGTGTGAGTGTGTCATAACTGTGTATCCCAGCATGCCTTTCCCTGTGTCCCGTTCGTTCCCCAGCTTCAATGTTGACGAGAGCCAAACAAAAGGGCCCTTGAAGCATGAGCACACACACTCCGACAACACTGTGTGTTAATACTCTTTCTCGCTCTCTGCGAAAGCAGCTATTTGTGTGTGGAGCATGAATAAATGATGTTTATGATAGTGTATGTTTGGGCCCTGCAGAGGAGGCAGGCTGTGCTGTGGTGGAGGCAGCCAGCTAACATTTTCTCAATGTCACATCAACGCTGACTTAATAAGGGGGCTGACATGCACTGTGACTGGGATATTACATGATCTCCTCAATGCACTTACAAGAGGATAAGGAGGTAGTGTGAGGGTCAAGGTGAGCACACAGTGTGTACAATGCATCCTCTGTGCTGTTGTGTGTGTGTGTGTGTGTGTGTGTGTGTGTGTGTGTGTGTGTGTGTGTGTGTGTGTGTGTGTGTGTGTGTGTGTGTGTGTGTGTGTGTGTGTGACTTGGTCCAAGCACACCAAGACAGTCGTGAAGAGGGCATGATAAAACTTATTCCCCCTCAGGAGACTGAAAAGATTTGGCAATGGTTCTCAGATCCTCAAAAGGTTCTACAGCTGCACCATCGAGAGCATCCTGGTTGCATCACTGCCTGGCATGGCAACTGCTCATCCTCTGACCACAAGGCACTACAGAGGGTAGTGCGTACAGCCCAGTACTTCACTGGGGCCAAGCTTCCTGCCACTCAGGACCTCTATACCAGGCGGTGTCAGAAGAAGGTCCTAAAAATTGTCAAAGACTTCAGCCACCCCAGTCATAGACTGTTCTCTCTGCTACCGCAAGGCAAGCGGTACTGGAGCGCCAAGTCTATGTCCAAGAGGCTTCTAAACAGCTTCTACCCCCAACCCATAAGACTACTGAACAGAACATCTAATCAAATGACTACCCAGACTACTTGCATTGCCCCCCCCCCCTTTAGACTGCTGCTACTCTTTATTATTATCTATGCATAAGACACTTTAATAACTCTATCCACATGTACACTACCGATCAGTTTTGGGTCACTTAGAAATGTCCTTGTTTTTTAAAGAAAATCACATTTTCTGCCCATTAAAATAACATAAAATTGATCAGAAATACAGTGTAGACATTGTTAATGTTGTTAATGACTATTGTAGCTGAAAATGGCAGATGTTTTTATAGAATATCTACGTAGGCGTACAGAGGCCCTTTATCAGCAACCATCACTCCTGTGTTCCAATGTCACGTTGTGTTAGCTAATCCAAGTTTATCATTTTAAAAGGCTAATTGATCATTAGAAAACCCTTTTGCAATTATGCTAGCACAGCTAAGGTGGGGCTTTTCCTAGCAAAGACTTATAAATGACCTGGAGCCAGTGCATTTGTCGACGAATATGAAGCGAGGGCCAGCCAACGAGAGCCTACAGGTCGCAGTGGTGGGTAGTATATGGGGCTTTGGTGACAAAATTTGCTGAGTAGAGTGTTGGGGGGCTATTTTGTAAATTACATCACCGAAGTCAAGGATCGGTAGGATAGTCAGTTTTACGAGGGTATGTTTAGCAGCATGAGTGAAGGGGGCTTTGTTGCAAAATATGAAGCTGATTCTAGATTTAATTTTGGATTGGAGATGCTTAATGTGAGTATGGAATGAGAGTTTACCGTCTAACCAGACACCTATGCAGTTTTTTGTTTTTTTACGTGTTATTTCTTACACTAGTACCCCAGGTCATCTTAGGTTTCTTTACATACAGCCGAGAAGAACTACTGAATATAAGATCAGCGTCAACTCACCATCAGTACGACCAAGAATATGTTTTTCGCGATGCGGATCCTGTGTTCTGCCTTACAACCAGTGTAACCGAGTGGATCACATGCAGCGACCAAAAAAAAAACCGACTCAGAAAAAGAGGGAAACGAAGCGGTCTTCTGGTCAGACTCCGGAGACGGGCACATCGTGCACCACTCCCTAGCATTCTTCTTGCCAATGTCCAGTCTCTTGACAACAAGGTTGATGAAATCCGAGCAAGGGTAGCATTCCAGAGGGACATCAGAGACTGTAACGTTCTCTGCTTCACGGAAACATGGCTAACTGGAGAGACGCAATCCGAGCGGTGCAGCCAACGGGTTTCTCCACGCATCGCGCCGACAGAAACAAACATCTTTCTGGTAAGAAGAGGGGCGGGGGCGTATGCCTTATGACTAACGTGACATGGTGTGATGAAAGAAACATACAGGAACTCAAATCCTTCTGTTCACCTGATTTAGAATTCCTCACAATCAAATGTAGACCGCATTATCTACCAAGAGAATTCTCTTCGATTATAATCACAGCCGTATATATCCCCCCAAGCAGACACATCGATGGCTCTGAGGAACTTTATTTAACTCTCTGCAAACTGGAAACGATTTATCCGGAGGCTGCATTCATTGTAGCTGGGGATTTTAACAAGGCTAATCTGAAAACAAGACTCCCTAAATTTTATCAGCATATCGATTGCGCAACCAGGGGTGGAAAGACCTTGGATCATTGTTACTCTAACTTCCGTGACGCATATAAGGCCCTGCCCCGCCCTCCTTTCGGAAAAGCTGACCACGACTCCATTTTGTTGATCCCTGCCTACAGACAGAAACTAAAACAAGAAGCTCCCACACTGAGGTCTGTCCAACGCTGGTCCGACCAAGCTGACTCCACACTCCAAGACTGCTTCCATCACGTGGACTGGGAGATGTTTCGTATTGCGTCAGACAACAACATTGACGAATACGCTGATACGGTGTGCGAGTTCATTAGAACGTGCGTTGAAGATGTCGTTCCCATAGCAACGATTAAAACATTCCCTAACCAGAAACCGTGGATTGATGGCAGCATTCGTGTGAAACTGAAGGCACGAACTTTTTGCTTTTAATCAGGGCAAGGTGTCTGGTAACATGACTGAATACAAACAGTGCAGCTATTCCCTCCGCAAGGCTATCAAACAAGCTAAGCGCCAGTACAGAGACAAAGTAGAATCTCAATTCAACGGCTCAGACACAAGAGGTATGTGGCAGGGTCTACAGTCAATCACGGACTACAGGAAGAAACCCAGCCCAGTCACGGACCAGGATGTCTTGCTCCCAGGCAGACTAAATAACTTTTTGCCCGCTTTGAGGACAATACAGTGCCACTGACACGGCCTGCAACGGAAACATGCGGTCTCTCCTAGTCAAGGACCATATCACCTCCACCCTACCTGACACCCTTGACCCACTCCAATTTGCTTACCGCCCAAATAGGTCCACAGACGATGCAATCTCAACCACACTGCACACTGCCCTAACCCATCTGGACAAGAGGAATACCTATGTGAGAATGCTGTTCATCGACTACAGCTCGGCATTCAACACCATAGTACCCTCCAAGCTCGTCATCAAGCTCGAGACCCTGGGTCTCGACCCCGCCCTGTGCAACTGGGTACTGGACTTCCTGACGGGCCGCCCCCAGGTGGTGAGGGTAGGCAACAACATCTCCTCCCCGCTGATCCTCAACACTGGGGCCCCACAAGGGTGCGTTCTGAGCCCTCTCCTGTACTCCCTGTTCACCCACGACTGCGTGGCCATGCACGCCTCCAACTCAATCATCAAGTTTGCGGACGACACAACAGTGGTAGGCTTGATTACCAACAACGACGAGACGGCCTACAGGGAGGAGGTGAGGGCCCTCGGAGTGTGGTGTCAGGAAAATAACCTCACACTCAACGTCAACAAAACTAAGGAGATGATTGTGGACTTCAGGAAACAGCAGAGGGAACACCCCCATCCACATCGATGGAACAGTAGTGGAGAGGGTAGCAAGTTTTAAGTTCCTCGGCATACACATCACAGACAAACTGAATTGGTCCACTCACACAGACAGCATCGTGAGGAAGGCGCAGCAGCGCCTCTTCAACCTCAGGAGGCTGAAGAAATTCGGCTTGTCACCAAAAGCACTCACAAACTTCTACAGATGCACAATCGAGAGCATCCTGGCGGGCTGTATCACCGCCTGGTATGGCAACTGCACCGCCCTCAACCGTAAGGCTCTCCAGAGGGTAGTGAGGTCTGCACAACGCATCACCGGGGGCAAACTACCTGCCCTCCAGGACACCTACACCACCCGATGCTACAGGAAGGCCATAAAGATCATCAAGGACATCAACCACCCGAGCCACTGCCTGTTCACCCCGCTGCCATCCAGAAGGCGAGGTCAGTACAGGTGCATCAAAGCTGGGACCGAGAGACTGAAAAACAGCTTCTATCTCAAGGCCATCAGACTGTTAAACAGCCACCACTAACATTGAGTGGCTACTGCCAACACACTGTCAATGACACTGACTCTACTCCAGCCACTTTAATCATGGGAATTGATGGGAAATGATGTAAATATATCACTAGCCACTTTAAACAATGCTACCTTATATAATGTTACTTACCCTACATTGTTCATCTCATATGCATACGTTGATACTGTACTCTATATCATCGACTGCATCCTTATGTAATACATGTATCACTAGCCACTTTAACTATGCCACTTGGTTTACATACTTATCTCATATGTGTATACTGTACTCGATATCATCTACTGTATCTTGCCTATGCTGCTCTGTACCATCACTCATTCATATATCCTTATGTACATATTCTTTATCCCCTTACACTGTGTATGACAGTAGTTTTTTTGGAATTGTTAGTTAGATTACTTGCTCGTTATTACTGCATTGTCGGAACTAGAAGCACAAGCATTTCGCTACACTCGCATTAACATCTGCTAACCATGTGTATGTGACAAATAAAATTTGATTTGATTTGACCTAGGTATTTGTAGTTGTCCACATATTCTAAGTCAGAACTGTCGGCTGGTGGGTGCGGGCAGCGATCGGTTGAAAAGCATGCATTTAGTTTTACTAACATTTGAAAACAGTTTACAACATGAATAGTCAACACTGTATTTCTGATCAATTTGATGCTTTTTTAACAGATTTTTTTCTTCTTCTTTTCTGTCAAAAACAAGGACAATTCTATGTGACCCCAGACTTTTGAACGGCAGTGTATATATTACCTCCATAACCCCGACTAACCGGTGTCTACTCACATTGACTCTGTACCGGTACCCACTGTATATAGCCTGTAAGGTCTACCTGTTGTATTTGGTAACAGTCATGCGTGTAGTGTAGTTTGCATGCCTGACTGCTACCTTCTAAGATCGTGCTTACTCTCTGTGGCAGTAACACACACAAACACCGAAACACACACAGATTATCTCACACTTCCATAACATCGACTTAACATTTTTTACAGCACCTCTGGGCAGCAATCTCCAAGGACGAGTATAAAAATCCTGAAATTGTGTAAGACAACCATAACAACAACAACATCAACCAGTGAGTACCACTGCAGGGCCCAGGGAGGAAGTGAAGTGGAGTCAAGTCACCTGGGCCATTAGCTTCCATCATGTGCTGTTTAATTAGCACTTCACTCCCATTCTGCCCATCCTCTCCCCTCCCCTCCGCTCCTCTCCCCCTCTCTCGTTCTCCGCCAGACAGACTGCTGATGAGTGAAGGAACAAATGACTGGAACTCTTCACTGAGAGATCTTCGGATCCTTTGAGTGACTGAGGCTCCACAGCTTGTCATTGGGATGGAACGAGATGGAGCGACGGAGAGAGGAGGATGTCTGGCAGTGACTGGAGCGGCTCTGTAGACAGATTGATGTGTTTGTTGGTATTTGTGGATCGATAGGCAAAGCATCTTAATGTCCTTTTTGTTGTTGCTCATGGATCAATGGGTTTTACTGTGGGACCTTTTCCTGCTCTCTCTCTTTCTCCTCCAACCCCCCTCCCCGGAGCAGACTTTATGTTCCCTTCCTTACACTTGTTAATTGCAATCGGGTGTGTCAAAGCCAGGCTGGGACAAAAAACCTGCACACACTGCAGCCCTCGAGGACCCGAGTTGTAGTTGCCCAACCCTGCCCTAGAGAGACAACTGAGGGTGTACTTACTTCCAAACACCAGCCTCGGTCACATCTCGTTCCCCTGCGCTCAGATCCCAAAATTTCATGTGACCCCCCCTCTCAACGCAGGCGCCGCTACACTGATTCAGAACACGCTCCCATGATCCTCTCTGCTGTCTGACCCAGATCTGTACCCCAACCGCCCTCCATTAAACCCTGAGGAGACGCATTACATCCTTAACAAGATACAGCTAGCCTGCCAATTCCCTTTGGGTAGGAACACTGTTGAGCTTGGGAGTGCAATCCTGGAAAAAAAAGTGTTCCCCTACAAAGGTGCCATTGTTCCCTATGGTGGAGTGACAGCCAGGAGGGTGTAGGTTTTCCTCCCAAGTGTAAACAAGTTTTAAGCTCTTTAAGCGATGCGGTGATGCAAAATGCAGAGCCAGCGTGTTGTTAAAGGCCTAGTGGAGAGGCTTGCTGACAGCTGAGGCGTGCACACACACTCCCCGAGGAACACACGCACACACACTCCCCGAGGAACACGCGCACACACACTCCCCGAGGAACACACGCACACACACTCCCCGAGGAACACGCGCACACACACTCCCCGAGGAACACGCGCACACACACTCCCCGAGGAACACGCGCACACACACTCCCCGAGGAACACACGCACACACACTCCCCGAGGAACACACGCACACACACTCCCGAGGAACACACGCACACACACTCCCCGAGGAACACACGCACACACACTCCCCACGCGCACACACACTCCCCGAGGAACACGCGCACACACACTCCCCGAGGAACACACGCACACACACTCCCCGAGGAACACACGCACACACACTCCCGAGGAACACACGCACACACACTCCCCAAGGAACACACGCACACACACTCCCCGAGGAACACACGCACACACACTCCCCCCGAGGAACACGCGCACACACACTCCCCGAGGAATACACGCACACTCACTCCCCGAGGAACACACGCACACACACTCCCCGAGGAACACGCGCACACACACTCCCCGAGGGGAACACGTGCACACACACTCCCTGCACACGTACACATACTCCCCGAGAGGAACACACAGGAGCACACGCACACACACTCCCAGAGGAACACACACACACTCCCCGAGGAACACACGCACAGCACGACTGACAAGAGAGGTCCCCATGAAATATGTCAGGGCTCGCTCCCGTAAATCTTCAGCTGTCAACACTAGATGTCAACTCACTGACAATGACAACTTTTTCTCAAGTTTGATCTCTTCGCCATGTAGACTGACACATGTATCATGTCAGGCACATACAGTGTAGACGTGGTGGATAAGTTGGATCCAAACCCATGAATGGGATGATGTATACCGAGTGTACTCAACATTAAGGTCACCTTCCTAATATTGAGTTGCACTCCCCTTTGCTCTCAGAACATTCTCAATTCATCGGGGCATGGACTCAACAAAGTGACGAAACCGTTCCACTGGCCCATGTTGACTCCAATGCTTCCCACGCTTGTTTCATGTTCGCTGGATGTCCTTTGACCATTCTTGAAACAGTTTAGTGTGAAAAACCAAGCAGTGTTGCAGTTCATGACTCACTCAGTTCAAAGGCACTTACATATTTGGTCTTGCCCATTCACACTCATACACAATCCGTGTCTCAATTATCTCCAGGCTTACAAAATCCTTCTTTAACCCGTCTCCTCCCCTTCATCTACACTGATTTGAAGTGGATTTAACAAGTGACATCAATAGGGGGATCATAGCTTTCACCTGGATTCACCTGGTCAGTCCATGTCATGGAACGAGCATGTTTTGTACACTCGGTGTATTCAGTATGTGGCTATATGGCTCTGGTCCACAGTATGGCAGCCGTAGAGGCCCAAAAAGCCATCTTGGGATCTTGAATCTTTGCCTTTTAAAGTTGCAATATGTCACTTTTTGGGCGACCCAACCAAATTCACATAGAAATGTAAGTCTAATAAGCGGTAGATCTGTTTCATGTGAGATATTTTATGCTTCCCGTTCTTAAGTTTAGTTTTTGTGTCTTTTACTTTCGGTTTTGTGCACCAGCTTAGATGGTACAATGATTCTCTACACTATAGATTGCTTGTTTTGTCACATAAACTGAAATTAGGCAAACCATTAGAATTTTAGCAACCAGGAAATGGCGGAGTGATTTTTGCATATTGCATCTTTAATCTCTGTGTCATGATGGTGACACAGTTAGTCCAGCTGGCCTACTGCATCCCAACCACTGAGGTATGATAAGAACTGGAGACCGTGCCCAAGATGTCCGACCATTGTTTTCAAGGTAATCTACTCACGTATGCATACGCCGATTCATGGACCGTCTATATCCTGGTTGCATCTGGTTTATATGGACCAACATCACATGTGCACAAGCACACAGGGAGCAGCCAAGACGTCATCCAAAAACATTGCAGACATTGGATGAATACATAATGTTAATATCTTCGGCTGTGAGCGATGGAAACAAAATCGGCCTCAGCAACTATTATTTGAATAATTCAATGGATGTTTTGTGCTAACAGGTGATGACTAAAGTGGCTTATTTGAATTTTTTTTTTTTTAAATCTCACTTCTCCGTGGCCATCTTAAAGTGCGGTACAGAAGCACTTAAAGCACTTAAAGTGCGGTACAGAAGCAAAACTGTAGGAGCAGTCGAAACCATGTTTCTAGACCAGAACCCTGACCCCTTGATCCAAACCAGCTGTTGATAGAGAGAGACAGGACCACAGACATCCAGTTCCCTTTAAACCACTATGCACAGTGTCACTGTTGTGTTCTCTTAGGAGACTATACGCTGCCTTCATCCCCTGTGTCCACGCCCCATGAGAGCCAGTTAAAAGCTTTGTGTATGTATTAAACTGTGAGAGGCAAAAAACAAAACGACTCACGCTCTGTTTCACTTGTTGTCATTTCATCAGAGCATTGGTCTCCAGTACGGTGCTGTGTCAGGCTGCTATTTGAGTCATGTGGGACAGGCCTGTCCCACTTCAACGGGTGGAAAAGTCATTTCACTCTGACTGTCCCGGCATTGATCAATAACCAGGCTCTCAACAGATCCATTTAAAAGTCATTTGTGCTGTTGTCTCGCCTCTGTCACTTTTTTCCCTGGCTCGCTCAGCAATATGCTCTCATTTCCTGTCAAATGTTTACAAGAAAAGCAATATCTTGCTTTTCTGAATTCTTTTTCCGGCTTTTAGTGGATATGCTGCTGTGTGGAAGTCCTCATGAGAATGGGCTGTGTGGCATTCAACATTTATATGCGTCTTATTTTCATATTTACCTGAGCATTTTTCACATTTTCATATCTCGAGTCTTCTAAATGAAGATTAAGGGATTGCAATGTGTCTTCCTCTTCTGGCCATGTGCCCCCTTCCCCCTGGATCTCTCTGTAGGCTGGGTAGACAAGACCTCAGTGTAGCTCCTTCACTGGCAAAGAGAGACAAACAGAGAGGCAAGCCTGGCTGGTTTTGACTGGGCTGGTGCGATAGTTAACACACAGAGACAGTGGGAGTGAGATGGGCGTCATTTGGGTGAGATATGGGTTATGTAAGGCCCTCTGTGGCCCTGCCTGCCATGTCCCGTGCATCGTCCTGTCCCAGGAGGCACCAGGCAGCACCATGCCAGGCGGGCTGCCATCCGGGGCTAATGCTGGCTGTGATTCACACAGACACCCAGTTTTGCCCATCATTTCGATTGCCAGCTCCAAAAGATGGCTGGGTTGTTCCATCCCAGGCAGAAGGGTGGATGGATTAAAGACAGGGAGAAGTTTAGATTCAGGGAATCTTAGTTTGGGGAATATAGTGAATGCACTATAGGCGTATTGCTAAACTCTGGGCAGCAATATACAGTGCCTTGCGAAAGTATTCGGCCCCCTTGAACTTTGCGACCTTTTGCCACATTTCAGGCTTCAAACATAAAGATATAAAACTGTATTTTTTTGTGAAGAATCAACAACAAGTGGGACACAATCATGAAGTGGAACGACATTTATTGGATATTTCAAACTTTTTTAACAAATCAAAAACTGAAAAATTGGGCGTGCAAAATTATTCAGCCCCTTTACTTTCAGTGCAGCAAACTCTCTCCAGAAGTTCAGTGAGGATCTCTGAATGATCCAATGTTGACCTAAATGACTAATGATGATAAATACAATCCACCTGTGTGTAATCAAGTCTCCGTATAAATGCACCTGCACTGTGATAGTCTCAGAAGTCCGTTAAAAGCGCAGAGAGCATCATGAAGAACAAGGAACACACCAGGCAGGTCCGAGATACTGTTGTGAAGAAGTTTAAAGCCGGATTTGGATACAAAAAGATTTCCCAAGCTTTAAACATCCGAAGGAGCACTGTGCAAGCGATAATATTGAAATGGAAGGAGTATCAGACCACTGCAAATCTACCAAGACCTGGCCGTCCCTCTAAACTTTCAGCTCATACAAGGAGAAGACTGATCAGAGATGCAGCCAAGAGGCCCATGATCACTCTGGATGAACTGCAGAGATCTACAGCTGAGGTGGGAGACTCTGTCCATAGGACAACAATCAGTCGTATATTGCACAAATCTGGCCTTTATGGAAGAGTGGCAAGAAGAAAGCCATTTCTTAAAGATATCCATAAAAAGTGTTGTTTAAAGTTTGCCACAAGCCACCTGGGAGACACACCAAACATGTGGAAGAAGGTGCTCTGGTCAAATGAAACCAAGATTGAACTTTTTGGCAACAATGCAAAACGTTATGTTTGGTGTAAAAGCAACACAGCTCATCACCCTGAACACACCATCCCCACTGTCAAACATGGTGGTGTCAGCATCATGGTTTGGGCCTGCTTTTCTTCAGCAGGGACAGGGAAGATGGTTAAAATGGATGGGAAGATGGATGGAGCCAAATACAGGACCATTCTGGAAGAAAACCTGATGGAGTCTGCAAAAGACCTGAGACTGGGACAGAGATTTGTCTTCCAACAAGACAATGATCCAAAACATAAAGCAAAATCTACAATGGAATGGTTCAAAAATAAACATATCCAGGTGTTAGAATGGCCAAGTCAAAGTCCAGACCTGAATCCAATCGAGAATCTGTGGAAAGAACTGAAAACTGCTGTTCACAAATGCTCTCCATCCAACCTCACTGAGTTCGAGCTGTTTTGCAAGGAGGAATGGGAAAAAATGTCAGTCTCTCGATGTGCAAAACTGATAGAGACATACCCCAAGCGACTTAGAGCTGTAATCGCAGCAAAAGGTGGCGCTACAAAGTATTAACTTAAGGGGGCTGAATAATTTTGCACGCCCAATTTTTCAGTTTTTGATTTGTTAAAAAAGTTTGAAAAATCCAATAAATGTCGTTCCACTTCATGATTGTGTCCCACATGTTGTTGATTCTTCACAAAAAATACAGTTTTATATCTTTATGTTTGAAGCCTGAAATGTGGCAAAAGGTCGCAAGGTTCAAGGGGGCCGAATACTTTCGCAAGGCACTGTACACAGCCACACAGCTGTTGTTTTGTTGTTTTCTTATCTGGCTTTCAAAACGTGTTTTAGATTATCATCTATCTGTTTCCATCCATATCCTATGCATAGCCAACGTTTTCTACCAACATCATACATGTCTAGGGAATGTGCTTCTACCGTTCCCTCAAGCTCAGTTTATCTGTTATTTTCTCTGCCAGACATCCATTCCACAGTTTCTCTCTCCTTTCACTCTGTTTGCCAGCCATGCTGGAGTAGAGTTGTTTGTTTACTTGCTTGTAGACAGTGGTTAAATGTCTGGAAAAAGTACAGGCTACCCCTCTGTTGCCTTTAGTCCATTAACAATCGACTCAGTGATCTGTGTCGTGAGCAAATCTCTTCCCCAAGCCGGCACTAATGAATACCTAAAGCAGGGGTCAGCGACGGACAGCCAAAACTGTCTGGCAAGGGATTTCTTTTGGCACACACATTCATAAATTGATGTTTTTTATTTTATTTTTTTAATTACTGTAAAATCACCAGGAATTCAGGAAAAAATATATATAAAAATGATTGTTCATTTTGGGGTTTAGTTGGGGTCAATTTGCAGTGTAAAAATGATTAGAATTATTTTCCGCCCCCCTGACCAATCGCTCCGACAAAATTTGGCCCGCGGCTGAATCTAGTTGCTTGCCTAGCCTTGACCTAAAGAGTCTGTACCATGCTGAAGACATCATTGATATACAGCTTAACCTTTTGTATTTGTAGGTCTCCCTCCCATACTGTATGCCCTTATATGACCTTGTTTCCCTCCCTCCCTGTCTCCTTCCATGGTCATGTGTTTGGTTAGCCCACCATTTCCCATCTCCCTGTCTCTGCTCTGTACATTTGATCATGATAACACTCTCTCTTTATGGGTTCGCTGGGAGGATTACAACAACAACACTGACCTCTTAAGGTCTTTCTCCAGCTCAAGGCGAGATACTATCAACAACTATAAACCTATCTTAGGAATCCACAAACAATGTTTTCTTCGGGGTGTTTTGGAGTCCCTGGTAAACAGATAGAGAACATTGATATCAGTGAGAAGCCATAGCCCACTAACTAACTCCAGTCAAACAAGCTCCCCATCTGAGCCTCCCCTCTGTCTCTTGGAGCCTTAGCTTATGTTTCTGAGGCTGAAGGTTAGCAATAGTGGCAGGAACTCGGCTGCGAAATAGATGAGCTAAATAGATAACAATGCACAGTGTTAACAAAGAGACCATCATTCACCTACCAAATCTCTGCTACTCTGTCCTCCTCTTGAAACAACTGGAGTCCCTTACTCCCCTCCGTTTCCTCTACTTCTCCCCCATCCTCCCCTCCCCCCATGCCCTGTGGTCCCGCCAAGGTGTGCCGTGCCACTCCATTAAGCGCTGCAGGTGTTTGTCAAATGAGCGATGATGTAAAGTAACTCGATTGGCCCGGTGGGGACGTGCCCTGTTTTCCTCAATAACCTACAGTTCCGTTTCACAGCTTTGTCTCGCTCCACACACACACACACCCCATCAGCATGCAGGGCACAGAAAGGCCCCGCGAGTCATCGTCGGAAACCCAAATCAATTTTTGCGGCGAGGCAACCAGGCCCAACGAGGCGTGGTGGAATGAATAAGTAGTGCGGGGGCGTGTGGGACTGAGCTGAGCTGCAGTGCACTGTAGCATGGCTGACAGGTGCCAGAGAGGGATGTCAGAGCAGCACAGTACATTATACACTCCCCCATCCACAACCCTGTCCAGCCCCCTCTATCCATACCCCGGCCCCTAGCCACAGCCACCTCTACCCATACCCTGGGCCCTCGCCACAGATAAGCCTCCTCCACCCATACCCCGGCCCCTAGCCACAGCCACCGCTACCCATACCCTGGGCCCTCGCCACAGACAAGCCCCGTCTACCCATACCCCCGGCCCCTAGCCATACCCCAGCCCCTCCATTAGCATCAGCCCCCTAACATTAGCATCAGCCCCCTAAGATTTGCATCAGCCTCCTAATATTAGCATCACCCCCTAACATTAGCATCACCCCTCTAACATTAGCATCACCCCCCCTAACATTAACATCAGCCTCCTAATATTAGCATCACACCCTAATTTTAGCAATAGCCCCCTAATCCAGTTGCTGGACATAATTAGACATCGCACATCATGTTCTGGCTCTTCACTCCAGCAGCTGCCCCATGGATACATACTGTACACACACAAACACACACACACACACACACATTTATTTTCATGAACTTTTTTCAGGACTTTTAGGGGAGTAAAAATGTTTGACCATTGAAACTCCTATTTTCCCTAACCCCTAACCTTACCCCTTAACCTGACCCTAACCTCCAAAAATCCTAACTCTAAACCTAACCCTAACCTTAACCTCAAAACCCCAAACCTAACCCTTAATTTCAAAAATAAGATTTGAACATTCAGGACATGAAAAAGTTCCTACCTTGTCAGGACATGTAGGTGTATTGTGAGGACATTTAGGTGAATTGTGAGGACATTTAGGTGAATTGTGAGGACATTTAGGTGAATTGTTAGGACATTTAGGTGAATTGTGAGGACATTTAGGTGAATTGTGAGGACATTTAGGTGAATTGTTAGGACATTTAGGTGAATTGTTAGGACATTTAGGTGAATTGTGAGGACATTTAGGTGAATTGTGAGGACATTTAGGTGAATTGTTAGGACATTTAGGTGAATTGTGAGGACATTTAGGTGAATTGTGAGGACATTTAGGTGAATTGTGAGGACATTTAGGTGAATTGTGAGGACATTTAGGTGAATTGTGAGGACATTTAGGTGAATTGTTAGGACATTTAGGTGAATTGTTAGGACATTTAGGTGAATTGTGAGGACATTTAGGTGAATTGTGAGGACATTTAGGTGAATTGTTAGGACATTTAGGTGAATTGTGAGGACATTTAGGTGAATTGTGAGGACATTTAGGTGAATTGTTAGGACATTGGGGTCCTGATAAGGTAGGAAAATAAGTACACACACCCAAGTCAGACACAACAACACCCTCACACCCAAGTCAGACACAAGAGAGACAGATTTAGACCCACAGGGGCGGATTCCAACACTTCCATGGCTTTCTCTTTTCTCCCTCCCGGTGTTAACTAAAGCAAGTGTACACGAGGGCATACTAAACAACTTTTTTAGCACAGCTGTGCTACTGTCATATTCTAGGTACGAGGCAGACTACCGTAGATCAGCACAGCCGTGCTAAAAAAGTTGTTTTGCACAACCTCGGATATATTTGTATATATATATCCATAAAAATGATGTTGAATCATGATTTCAACTGGCTGAGAAAAGATGTCAGTTCATTCTGTGAGCGAGTCGTGAAGTCTTTTTATTCTATATCTATGGACGCGAGCAAGATGTCGGTTCTAAATGTTCTGTTGCCATGCTGGTCGGCAACGCTCTTATCCATTTCTTGCTAGCTAGCCGACTCCGGCTATCACAGTCACGTCAAACCGTGCAGCTAGAATAACAACAAACTAGCTGCATTTCATTTCGTCTGGACGGTTTTTCTTTTTGACATTTCTTTGTATAAATCCATAAAAATAATTTGGATTCATGATTTCGACTGGCTGAGAAAAGATGTCTGTCTCGCCCTGACATGTTAATTCTCAATAGGACAGTGTACAAATCCCCGTTGTTGCAAACCAAATGTTAGGCTGGAACCAAGAGGAAATGCTTTTTACAGTGGAGATCAACTTAATAAATTGGCTGGCTGGGCTGATGGGACAGTGGATGCGCAGGGATTTCTCAGATAGAACAGAAAACAAGATTCCCATTTTTTGCGCCATCGGCATAGTATGGCTTAGAACGCGTCTCAACCAATCACAATGCTTGTTTTGACCAACCTGTTGTAGAATTGATCGCGTAGCACATACTGCAGCAGAGCAAAGCCTTTGAGTGTGGTGCAAAGCCTTTGAGTGTGGTGCCGTGGTGGAAACAGGGGCATGCGTTCTCGTCTCTACTCTGTGGGTGTTCGTTATGAGGTTATCACTGTACAGGCTGCTTCAGATGTGTGTTGTGGGTGATGTAATGAGCAGGCAATCCACAAGGCAAGCAGGGAAGGAGGCAGTCAGTAGCACTGATCACTTATGGGGTGGAATATACTATTCAAGTGAGAGAGACTTTGTCATTTCTTCAAATAATCATCTTTATTCAATATTGATTAATTATTGCAATAATGAAACCTTCGACCCCACACTCTGAATTGTGTTGCCGAGTGCTTAACTGATAATGAAAAAAACAATGTTATATAGAACCTAAAAATGCTTAGTCAGCCTGGTTCCAACCTTCCCATAAGCCACCTTGGTTCATGTCCTGGTTATCTGCACGGGATGTCGTTTTACTTCCAACCTAGCTTAGTTTCCCAGATGCCAGGAAGATGAGGCATTGTTCTAAACTCTTCCAGGCTATCTCTATCTCGGGTCACACACACCACCTCTTGTCTATGAAATGCCAACTTTAGGTTTTCATCACCAAGCCATTGTTAGCTCCAGCTATCTCTGGCAAAACCCATTTTCCTTGACCATACGCCCGGACCAACTGCAGGAAGCTAGAGTGGAAACCATCTCTTTAACAGTTGCCAGCCCAAGGCTCCAAAGACTCCTCTCAGTTAACTCGGTTGTTGTTGTCAGCCATGGTTAGTCTATCTCTAGGTCTGCCAGAACGTTGGTCTAATATCCTCCCAGCATGTCATCTCCTCGCCAGTGTAAACGTCACTGATCCAGGATCAGGTTTAGAGATCAGAGGTCATGTCTAGAGAGTCAGCCAAGGCTTCTCTCCCTTTCTTTGTCTTATCTAGATACTATATTTGATCTCATGTTATTTACATCATCTCTACTGCTAAGCTAACTCCTCATGTGAGCTAGCGCTTGTTATAGCAGTTGCTTTTTTAAATGGGATCGAATGGCACCACTTCCAATCCAAAACTATGCCCAATCCCAACCTTAGGTTGAGGATCTAAATTGTGGTAATATAATGCTTGTGGACAGGGGTCCCTAATCACATGAACTGATCCCTCATCATCCTGGGGGGCTCAGAGAAATCTTCCAATCATATTATGGCGTAACCCCCCTGCCACAGTACCAATAGGACTAGGAGGCTCTAGGATTGCTAAAAACGGGTGTACAGCCCTGCTAACCCCTGGGGCTCTGGGAGTTAATGTGCTCTGTATGCCCCTAGGCTCTGTGGAACTACACACTACAGTAACTCCCTCTGTCTCTCAGGATGTGGGGATCCTCCTCAGTTTCTACTGTGCTCTGTCGGTACTGAGTTGACTGTTAGAGTGATGATTTCTCTGTCTCTCTGTTCTTATTAATCTCTGCGTGACTTTATTAATGCCTACGGATGCCTTGGGAAACTAGACTATTATTATGTTATTTTATCCGAAAATCACACCGCCTGAAGCTAATAGACTGCTGCATTTTTTACATTTTGAGAGAGTGAGGGTGAGCGAGAGAGAGAGAGGGGGGAGGCAAAGAAAAGGAAGAATGAAAGGAATTTCAATTTCCTGTTTAACCTTGAACCTCCCATTCAGAGAGCCGTGGCAGTGTCTCTGACTGCCTGATCGTCTGCCGCAGCCGGGCCACCTCTCCGCACGAACCCTCTGTCAAATCATTCAAATGAAAGGAACCCGGTGAAAGATGGCGAGCAGTTCAAACCAAAGACGGCGCCGACAGAATACTGCGTGCCAGACTTTACTAATCAGCTGCCATCTCTTATGAAGCTCTGTAACTTTATAACGTCTGTAAGTCATATTTTGTTGGCTCTGTGATTTGAGACCAAAGATTTGCTGATCTCAAGGCTAAAGTGTGACGTGACTAGGGTTGCAAAGGGAGGGTATATTACTGGTAACTTTCTAAGTTTATCAGTAAACTACCAGAATGTTGGTAACTTTCAAGGTTTTTGGGGAATTTATGTGTGGCCTAGTGGCCTTTTTGAGTACTTCAGCTGATCACAGGCATCTGTAATTATCTCTGGCCCTCTGTGTGGCTTTATCACATTTAAAATACATAAAGCAATCCAATAAGAAGATTTTTAAATAAAACATTTAATGACAAAGCTTTGATCAAACATGATCCTAAATATAAAATGTCAGTTTTGTGAAAACCATTGGTGTATAATATGAGGATTTTAGCATGAAACATCCTTTTTTTACACTTATTTATTTTACTTTGTCAAAATGTATTTGTTGTCAATGTTTTGGCATCAAACTGGTGGCAGTTGTGGAAAAAAGTAAATCGTTGGAAGAGTTGCAGTGTTAATAAAAAATAATGCCATTGTTGATTAGATGTGTTTTTCATTAATTAGGCTTTTTTCACTTGAACCATATCATCTATCGACTAGAAACTAATGGCCAATATGGACACAGGTATAAAAAATCAATACTAATACTACCGGTCAAAAGTTTTAGAACTATCAGGTTTCAGCTAAGACCCAAGTACAGACTGTGTTGAAGTAACAATGTATATTACAATGACAGGTAAGGGTCAAAACCAGGAAAATTATAAAAAGAGAGACTGGGGAAAAACAGAAGCTGAGAAAACACTGGTTGGCTTGAACAAACAAGACAAACTTGCACAGACAAACAGAAAACACAGGTATAAATACCCAGGGGATAAGTGGGGAAGATGGGCGACCCCTGGAGAGGGGTGGAGACAAGCACAAGGACAGGTGAAACAGATCAGGGCATGACATGAACACCTATTAATTCAAGGGTTTTTCTTTATTTTTACTATTTTCTACATTGTAGAATAATAGTGAAGACATCAAAACTATGAAATTACACATATGGGATCATGTAGTAACCAAAACCGTGTTAAACAAATCAAAATATGTTTTATATTTCAGATTCTTTAAATAGCCACCCTTTGCCTTGATGACAGCTTTGCACACTCTTGGAATTCTCTCAACCGGCTTCACCTGGAATGCTTTTCCAACCGTCTTGAAGGAGTTCCTACATATGCTGAACACTTGTGGGCTGAATTTCCTTCACTCTGCGGTTCGACTCATCCCAAACCATCTCGCTTTGGTTGAGGCCAGGGATTGTGGAGGCCAGGTCAGCTGATGCAGCACTCCATCACTCTCCTTGGTAAAATAGCACTTACACAGCCTGGAGGTGTGTTGGGTCATTGTCCTGTTGAAAAACAAATGCTAGTCCCATTAAGCCCAAACCAGAAGGGATGGTGTATCGCTGCAGAATGCTGAGGTAGCCATGCTGGTTAAGTGTGCCTTTAATTCTAAATAAATCACAGACAGTGTCGCCAGCAAAGCACCCCCCCCCCACAATTTATGAGGCTGGTAACTCTAATGAACTTATCCTCTGCAGCAGAGGTAACTCTGGGTCTTCCATTCCTGTGGCGGTCCTCATGAGAGCCTGTTTCATCACAGCGCTTGATGGTTTTTGCAACTGCACTTGAAGAAACTTTCAAAGTTCTTGAAATGTTCTGTATTAACTGACCTTCATGTCTTAAAGTAAAGATGGACTGTCATTTCTCTTTTCTTATTTGAGCTGTTCTTGCCATAATATGGACTTGGTCTTTTATCAAATAGGGCTATCTTCTGTATCCCCCCCATACCTTGTCACGATTGTCACGAACTGATTGGCTCAAACACATTAAGAAGGAAAGAAATTCCTCAAATTAACTTTTAAGAAGGTACACCTGTTAATTGAAATGCATTCCAGGTGACTACCTCATGAAGCTGGTTGAGAGAATGCCAAGAGTGTCCAAAGCTGTCATCAAGGCAAAGGGTGGCTACTTTGAAGAATCTCAAATATAAAATATATTTAGATTTGTTTAACATTTTTTTGGTTACTTCATGATTCCATATGTGTTATTAAATAGTTTTAATGTCTTCACTATTATTCTACAAAGTAGAAAATAGTAAAACATTAAGAAAAACCCTACAATGAGGTGGTGTTCTAGAACTTATGACCGGTAGTGTATATTTGTACAATTATTCAAGTATATATGTTTTGTTTTACAAAAATGTATTAATGTTTATGTAACTTTGGTAAATTACCAGTAGCTTTGCAACCCTAGACGTGACCACCTCTAAATTATACAAATCTCTGTCCCTCGCTGATGCAATCTGAACGAGATAGAAAGCGAGAGAAAGAAATAGAAGAGGCAGGGTGATACAGTAGTAAGAGAGAGAGAGCGAGAGAGAGTGAAGATGAGGGAGTGGCATCAATTTATTCCTCCACTGCAGCAAATGCGAAGGCATGTCAGGTTGCTGAGCCTCAGGTGGGGCTGGGAGGAGGCTAGGAGTCCCAGGCGTAGATGAATCACAGCAGAGATTAAGGCAGATCCACCCCGAATCCCCTCAATCCAGTCCCTCATGTCTAGTCTATTCCACAGGCATTGACGTTGTACTCTGTACACATCACAACAGGAGGAGGAGGGAGGAATGGGCCCCCTCACTTTTGGACCTTCCCTCCCACGGCCATTTTTGAAAGAAGGCCCATGAATAATTGATCTACACAAGCAGTACAGAGCCGTGATCGAAGTCTGCTGTAGAGGAGACGCCGTCTTGCTCGTTAGAAGAGTCTGCTTTCCTTGTTGGAGAGAGTGCTAGTACAGAATGCAATAGTTTTGGGCCTTGGTAAAAACCTATTGATTGATTTTGCAAGTTCAACACTTGTCTACATCTAGCACTACATTTGCATATACCAGATCTCAAGAGAAGTCTGTGCTGCTTACTGTAGGTCACAGCTACCTAGCACTGCTGAGAATTGCCCCACATACAGCCAACTCCAAAATTATTGCCACTCTTGATAAAGATGAGCAAATAATTCTATAAAATAATTACAAATACTGAGCTATATTATTGTATGTTATGTTTTATACTAATACAATTGCTCAGAGAAAGAAATCGACTTTAAAACATAATTTCTTTCACTGCCGTCAACAGGGTTATCACTAAAATATTTTTGTGTTAAGAACGAATTCTTATTTTACAATGACGGCCAACCCCGGCTAAACCTTCCCCAAACCCAGATGACACTGGGACAATTGTGCGCCGCCCTATGGAACTCCCGATCGCAGACCGGTTGTGATAGAGCCCAGGACCAAACCAGGGTCTGTAGTGATGCTTCTAGCGCTGAGATGCAGTGCCTTAGACCGCTGCGTCACTCGGGAGCCACAATGAGGAGGCACCGTGTAATGTAGGCTGGACCGGCTCCCTGAGCAATCGGAGGATTTTGAGAGACAGAAATATGTTGACAATTCTAAACATTATTCATTTCTGCCAGAGAAAAAAGGTATTACTTGTTTAAAAAAATACAATTCTGAAGGAAACCCGATGGAACACACTGTTGATGAAGTAGGTACTGCCAGCTCCAACATTATTGGCACCCTTGATGAAGATGAGCAAAAAATACTGTATAAATTTGCTAGGGTTGCTTTTGTTTACAATTAAATTATTCAAAACTAATACAATTAGTTTTGAATAATTTAATTGTAAACAAAGGCAACCAGAGCAAATTTATACAGTATTTTTTGCTCATCTTCATCAAGGGTGCCAATAATGTTGGAGCTGGCAGTACCTACTTCATTTCATGCCTAGGTCGGAGCCTATTTTTCATGCCTAGGTCGGAGCCTATTTTCTCTCGCTTCAAATAATGTCCGTTATTGATTTCAATGAATGTTGCATACTTTTTTACGTGGTTGTGTCATATTTCTTTGCATACTATCTGCTGAAGCCTGTATCAATGCATGCTTTAAAATATGTACAAATGGAGTATGCATTCGAGAAATACCCTCCGTGCTCCGTTTCGCATACTTTGTTTTGGACTAAAACTCAGACCCTCCTGTGTTCCAATTTGCGTGCTCGGAGCATGGTAGTATGCTTTTTGAGAAACACCCATACTGTACACACACACACACACACACACACACACACACACACACACACACACACACACACACACACACACACTCAGTATGTCCAGTGTTCACAGTTCCTCAAACACTGCATGGAGAGCAGCATGCTCAGTTCCTTCCTCTGATCTAGAGTAAGTTGTAATGGCAGAGGTATGCCAGCACTCCATGCCATGCTGCCAAGCCAGACAGAATGATACCCGACACCTCCTCCAGGAAACACATTAGGAGCGTGGGAATTCTGAAATCCAAACCACATGCCCAGACTAAATGTATTTATTCCCCAACCAAAAACTTCCACAGTTATTTTCAAAAGACAGGAAGTGGAGGTGACTGGGGCAATTTTGGATCAGTGGGGGCTAAGATTAACATGTAGCAGTGTGTAGCATGATCAGTAACACGGGGATTGACAGATGGCCTAACATGGGTGTCACTGTGACTTCCTGCTAACAGAGCACATCTCTCATCACAGTATTGCATTTCAATCCAAACTTTGATCCCCCTCCCTTCTGGCCTCATTCACTTCCTTTTGCAAGTCTGAGTTGACTGAATAGGTGTGCCTTCCGCTGTGACGCCATCGATGAAGTCCTATAAGATCTGTCGAAGGCAAGGGAGAGGATGCAACTTTCTGGAATGAGATCCAGTCCCAGTGGTGTTTATCCATGGTTGCCAAGGGAGGCCAGTCTTCCCTCACAGATTTACAGAGGAAATAAAAGAACAAATCATTTAGCTTTCATCACTCTGTGAATCATCATTTTCCTTTTCATTCGCAAGAGGCTTCATGTATCTCACCGGAGAAAGCAGCTGCGCGAGGGAAACAGAGCCCCTGTATGTGTAGCCCATCTCCATCTATCTGATGCTCTCTGGTCAAAAAGAGTATGATATTGTTGCCGCCCGTAGCATTGACTGCAAGGGAGCATTTGGCCTCCCTTGATAACAATTACAAATAAAGAATAACCAGTCGGTGTTGAGAGAAACTGAGCGAGCTCAACTGTAAATAGCCCTGGTGCACCAGTAAGGTATGTGTGAAGGGAAGTTCAATATGTAGCTAGATCAGCGTTTCCCAAACTCGGTCCTCGGGACTCCAAGGGTGCGTTTAGTTTTTTCCCCCTAACACTACACAGCTGATTCAAAGCTTGATGATTAGTTGATCATTTGAGTCAGCTGTGTAGTGCTAGGGCAAAAACCAAAACGTGCACCTCTTGGGGTCCCGAGGACCGACTTTGGGAAACCCTGAAATAGATGTAGTAGGCTAATGTTAACTAGCTGGCACGTCGTTGCCCATGAAAGGCAAGCGTTTTATCCAGGTAGCCTAGGAGACAACAAAAACTAAAAGTAGACCGTCATAGACCGCTTTGGCAACATGAAAGAGAGGAGGATGGCATTGGCGTTTCTCTACAAGTGGGTGTCAACATGTTTTTTCTACTTGCAAGCATGCACGCACACACACTCAGTACTGGTACTCATGGTATATAGCCTCGTTATTGTTTTTTATTGTGTTACTACTGTATTTCCTTTTTTATTTAGCAAATACTTGTCTTGCTTTTTAACTCTGCATTGTTGGGAATGGGCTCGTCAGTAAGCATTTCACTGTAAAGTCTACACTTGCATTCGGCATGTGACCAATAAAATGTTATTTGATTTTGACACACACACACAGAAATCAGTCCCATGGACAGCAACATTATATTTAGCATATGTTGATTGGACTAAATTGTTTTTGGTATCTTTTAGTTGTCACTGTATTAGACTAAGTATAGGTGATTAGATGATGTTGAAATGTTGAAGTTGAAATGGTGCTGGAATAGTGGAGGCAGCTCCTGTTTTCTTTGTGACTTGCGGTTCTAAATCAATAGCTGTTTAGTGGTCTGAAAATGTCAGAAACATTAACGTGATTGACCATGCTGTAGGTCATGTAACTGTGGACATCACAGGACAGATGTTACTCTCTGGTCTTGTGGTGAAACACAGGTGTGGTTGAATTTATTCTTCTTATTATTGTCTCGTCCTTAGGCCTATATACAGTCATGGTGGCAAGGCATATGAACTAACAGGTTATAGAGTAAACAACGTAATTATCACAACACATAGGTTGTAATATGGCCATTTTCCTCCTGACTTGGCTTCCGCAGTGATTTTACCTACGCACCGCTACTTCTTGGTTCCTCCCTGTCAGGACTGGAGGGGTAAAATTTGCCATGTGTTATTCATAAATTAGCCTTCTGCATTCAGAAGGCCAGACCTTAATTATTTTTGCAGAAACTACTATAAATGTATGTAGATCTGTTCTTGAGATGATCTTGTGTAATGATCTGTATTATGTCATTCTGTATTATGGTCCATGTTTTGTGTGGACACCAGGAAGAGTAGCTGCTGCTTTTGCAACAGCTAATGGGGATCCTAATTAAATACCAAATACCAATACTACTTCCCCTCAACTCTTTTGTGTGTGTGTGTGTGTGTATCTGCAGTGGTGTAAAGTACTTACGTAAAACATATTTTAAGTAGTACTTAAGTCGTTTTTGGGGTATCTGTACTTGACTATTTATATTTTTGAATACTTTTCCTTCACTACATTCCTAAAGAAAATAATGTACTTTTTAATCCATTCTTTTTCCCTGACACCCAAAAGTACTCGTTACATTTTGAATGCTTACAGTAGCAGGACAGGGGAATGGTCCAATTCACACACGTATTAAGAGAACATCCCTGATCATCCCTACTGCCTCTGATCTGACAGACTCACTAAACACAAATGCTTTGTTTGTAAATGTCTGCGTGTTGTAGTGTGCCACTAGCTATCTGTAAATATATATATATAATTGTGTCGTCAGGTTTGCTTAATGTAAGCAATTTGAAATTATTTCTACTTTTACTTTTGATACTTAAGTATTTTTGTAACTACATTTACTTTTGATACTTAAGTATATTTAAAACCAAATACTTTTAGACTTTTACTCAAGTAGTATTTTACTGGGTGACTTTCACTTTTACTTGAGCCATTTACTATGAAGGTACATTAACTTTTACTCAAGTATAACAATTGGCTACTTTTTCCACCACTGTGTATGTGTCTGTGTGTTTTCCTTTGATATCAGATGCCTCCTCTCACTATAACAGGGGAGATCTGCTAGTTTTTGCAAGTGGAGGAAGGAGTTTTTATGACTAGTGTTGCTTCCATAGAAATAAGAATGAATAGAACAGGCTTGTAAGCTACCCCTGGCAATTGACTGGTAAATGTCAGTTGAGTTGACTCAACAAATCACAGCACAGATTGAAGGGTACACTTCCTGCTTTTACTTCCTGGCATGGGTACACTCGAAATGGTTGCCAGTCCACCCATTATGACATCTTTGACTTGAATGGAGACACCCTTTCTATTCATTCTTATTTATGTGGTTGCTACAGTCCCTGATATCCTGAATGCTGTTTCACCGCCACCTATCCTCTGTAGTTAAGCAATAAGGCACAAGAGAAAGCGCTGTATCATGAATACAGTCACAGGTAAATGCTGTTGTTTCGTCCGACACGATAGTCCCAGTCGGTATTCATGAAATAATAAGGAATTATCCTCGACCACACCCATAAATTGTGGAAAACCAACATTCTTTCCTATTGATCCCCATTGTAACAGAGGCAACTTTGGTACATGTTTGTGTTAATATCAAAACCTGCAGAAAAGCTGCTGTGTTGTTCAATGTACATATAGCCAGGTAAAAAATCCTGACCTACGGTTCGCAATGCTCCCACATAGAGAAATAGAGCATGCGAGAAGAGTCCTGTGGCTTCAGGATAATCGGTGTGGGAGAGTGGTTACACATAGCTATGTGTGTGGTAAACATATTTATTTTACCAGGCAAGTCAGTTAAGAACAGATTCTTATTTACAATGACAGCCTACATTTTTCTAAGTAGTGAGAAAGCTCAGGAGCAGGCAATGTAGGAAAACTAACCTCCAGACATGTACTTTTCTTGAATGTAGCTTTGTAGTTGATTTGATTTGATTTGATTTAGTTGACTAAAACAAGCAGACAACAAGAACATTTCATTTGAAAAAGGAAATACATACAGTGCATTCAGAAAGTATTCAGACCCCTTCACCTTTTCCACATTTTATTACGTTACAGCCTTATTGGAAAATTGATTAAAACAGGTTTATAGATTTTTTTTGCAAATTAAAAATAATAAACAGAAATACCTTATTTACATGCGTATTCAGACCGTTTGCTAAGAGACTCGAAATTGAGCTCAGCGGCATCCTAAGCGTTTTGTTACGTTACAGCCTTATTCTAAAATGGATTAAATCGTTTTTTTCCCTCATCAATTTTCACACAATACCCAATAATGACAAAGCGAAACAGGTTTTTAGAAATTTGTGCAAATGTATAAAATAAAATAAATTGATATTACATTTAAGTATTCAGACCCTTTACTCTGTACTTTGTTGAAGCACCTTTGGCAGAGATTTAAGCCTACAGTCTTCTTGGGTATGACGCTACAAGCTTGGCACACCTGAATTTGGGGAGTTTCTCTCATTCTTCTCTGCAGAACTTCTTGGTTTCTTTCAGGTTGGATGGGGAGCGTCGCTGTACAGCTATTTTCAGGTCTCTCCACAGATGTTCGATCGGGTTCAAGTCCGGGCTCTGGCTGGGCCACTCAAGTACATTCAGAGACTTGTCCCCAAGCCACTCCTGTGTTGTCTTGGCTGTGTGCTTCGGGTCGTTGTCCTGTTGGAAGGTGAACCTTCTCCCCAGTCTGAGGTCCTGAGCGCTCTGGAGCAGCTTTTCACCAAGGATCTCTGTTCTTTGCTCCGTTCATCTTTCCCTCGATTCTGACTAGCCTCCCAGTCCCTGCTGCAGAATAACATCTCCACAGCATGATGCTGCCACCACCATGCTTCACTGTAGGGATGGTGCCAGGTTTCCTCCAGAAGTGATGCTTGGCATTCAGTTCAAAGAGTTCAATCTTGGTTTCATCAGACAAGATAATTTTGTTTCTCATGGTCTGAGAGTGCTTTAGGTGCCTTTTGGCAAACTCCAAGCGTGCTGTCATGTACCTTTGACTGAGGAGTGGCTTCCTTCTGGATACTCTACCATAAAGGCCTGATTGGTGGAATGCTGCAGAGATGGAAATCAATTCAATGATTTCCTTATATGAACTGTAACTCTTTGAAATTGTTGCATGGTGGGTTTATAATTTTGTTGAGTGTAGTTTACTTAAAACCTCTAGTGACTCCCCATCCCGCATGAGGGAGCGTAATCATCGACTGACACTAATTAGCATAACGCAACGGACATAAATATTCCTAGAAAATATTCCTATTCATGAAAATCACAAGTGAAATATATTGAGACACAGCTTAGCCTTTTGTTAATCACCATCACCGTCATCTCAGATTTTCAAAATATGCTTTACAGCCAAAGCTAGACAAGCATTTGTGTAAGTTTATCGATAGCCTAGCATAGCATTTTGTCCAGGTAACTTGGTCACGGAAATCAGAAAAGCAATCAAATTAAATTGTTTACCTTTGATGTGCTTCGGATGGTTTCACTCACGAGACTCCCAGGTAGATAGCCAATGTTCCTTTTTTCCAAAAATATTATTTTTCTAGGTGAAATAGCTCCGTTTTTTCTTCACGTTCGGAAATTGCAGTCACGAAAACGCCGAAAAATATTCCAAATTAGCTCCATAATATCGACAGAAACATGGCAAACGTTGTTTATAATCAATCCTCAAGGTGTTTTTCAAATATCTATTCGATAATATATCCACAGGGACAATTGTTTTTTCAGTAGGACCGATTGGAATAATGGCTACCTCTGTATTTTACGCGAGAATCATTCTGGGAGCATCAGGTGACCACTTGCGCAATGTAGCCGATTACGGGTATTCTTCAACATAAATGCGGAAAACTACGTCACAATGCTGTAGATACGGAGAAAGAGTAATCTGGTTGATAGCCCATTCACTGCTCAATAGGGACGCATTGGAACGCAGCGCTTTCAAAACATGAGGCACTTCCAGATTGGATTTTTCTCAGGCTTTCGCCTGCAACATCAGTTCTGTTATACTCACAGACAATATTTTTACAGTTTTGGAAACTTTAGAGTGTTTTCTATCCCAAGCTGTCAATTATATGCATATTCTAGCATCTTGTCCTGAAAAAATATCCCGTTTACTACGGGAACGTTATTTTTCCAAAAATGAAAATACTGCCCCCTAGTCACAAAAGGTTTTAATTCAAATCAATTTTTTAAAATATTGCAATTTCTCCCCTTCCATTGGTTCACTCGCGCACATCGCTCCAGTTGTAGCTAATGCCAAGCTACGTCAGTAGGCTAAATGATAAAGCCTTCAATAGAGGAATTTCAATGTCTTGTTGCAGCCAAGGACCCATCACTAACATTAACATTTGAGCTAAGGAAAGAGTGACGTTTTAACAAAGTTTTGAGGAGTTGTCTTTGACAATGCAGGAGCTGAGTACACTGCTTGTAAAAATAAAAAAAATGCTGTAAATAGTCTACCAACCGGAGAGCGGGACAAGAAGCATAGCTGCTTTACTCCCAATAACTTTACCTTCAAGCCCACTTGTTCCTGCATTTAACTAAACCCGTGACATCTGAGGTGAAGAGTGAAATAAAAATAGATTGACGTATGCGCTACTGCTGCTCAGGTATTATTTTTATGTTCATATTGTAAATGTTAATGGGTTGTAAATGTTCATGTGTGCAGTGCTCAGCTGTAAACTACAGATTTATGACAGTACTGTGCTGAGCAGACCATCCTGCTGGGGTCTCTGTCCTCATCCTCTAGCCTGAATCGATCTACATTTAGGTCATTTAGAATACGCTCTTATCCAGAGCGATTTAGGCCTGGAGCCAGTGCATTTAAACTAAAATAGGTAAGACAACCAACCACGTATCACAGTCACATATTGCATTACTTAAATTATTTTTCCTAAGCAAACACAATAGCCTACAGTACATATTTCTGCGCACAATAATAAGCACGGTACCGGAGTAATTTATTTATCAAGAAGGAACAGGAAAGTTCTGGGGATGTGTTGCAGGATCAGGGCAGCACAGGGAAAAAAATTACAGGACAAGACGGGACAGGAATGCATTTTCAATCCCGTGCAGCCTTTACTACAGACTCGACCCAATCGTTATTTTTGCATTGTTGCTATGAGAAAAGTTTGGTCATCCGTTCAAAAAATTATTATAATAATTAATATAGATTTTTTTAAATTGCTATGCAGGCTGGATAATGTTCAACTTCAACTAACTCAGTCACGTCAAACATTGCACCTGGAATAACAGTACACTAGCTGCATTTTCGTTTATTTTAGCTTGTGTGGTCTCATCTGGGCACCTTTCACTCAGAAGTGAAACATTGAGTTTGTTCGAAAATTCACTCTGCCTATCTACTCAGATTTCAGAGCACACTCTGAGTGTGAAAGACTGCAGAATAACTGATGAATTTACAAACGCTCAACACCAGTTAAATATGCCCGGTGTCAGTAAAAGTCGGAAAAACAAATCTGCCTATACAGCTCTGCTAGGGAGAGTAAAATGGTCAGGGTCAGGTGTTCTCTCATTTGTGTCTGGAAGTAGCTAGCCAACGTTAGCCAGTTAGCTTGGGTGCTTGACTGCCGTTGCGTGGTCATAACGCACTGATCAACCCTACTCATCGCCAGAGTGTCTGAATTTATAAAGAGACAATCTGACAAAGCTTTGAATTTACGAACGCCCAGAGCACACTCTGAGCGCACTCAGGCACTTCAGATTGAATTTACGAACACACCACTAAGCTCTAGATAATATGAAAACAGCCTAACCACCTCTGCTAGGGCAAGTAAAATGGTCCGAGTGAGGTGTTCTTTCATTTGTGACCGACCAGCTCGATTCGGCCTTATGTAGCAAAATTTGAAATGGTGTTTTTTATTTTTACATTGGATAAAAGTAGAGACTCAGAGCTAGAAAATGGTATATCATACACTACAGTTGAGGAACATTGGGAAGGTAATTCTCCTTACCTCACGTTTGAAAAAATGGTCCTTGAATGTTTTGGTACTTACTGGAGAGCTCTTCTTTGTCTTCACCCATTCAGCATTGTTCACTCCCTCTTAAAAGCTTTAGCCCCACCCATCTCTTTAAGGATTCACATGTGAGGCTATGTACTAAACAACCAAAGATTTCAAGACTAAAGGCTGACTTATACTATGTGTGTGTTCGTAAATTTAATCTGGAGTACCCGAGTGTCCTCTTGGTGTTCGTAATCTCAGAGCGTTGTCAGATTGGCCGTTCGTAAATTCAGAGTGTTTTGCTCTCTGAGGGTTCAGAACGCACACTGGACGCTCCAGCCGAGCAGTAGGGTTAATCTGAGCGTTCTGACCCTAACAACAGCAGTCAAGCACCCAAGCTAATTGGCTAACGTTGGCTAGCTTGCTAGCTACTTCCAAACGCAAATGAGAGAACAGCTCACTGACCATTTTACTCACTCTAGCAGAGCTGGTTAGGCTGTTTTTATGTTATCCAGAGCGTTGGTGACTGCAACTGTGCTGCTGACAACAATTTAATTGAGCTTTTTTGCCAACGTTTACTGACACCAGCCATATTCAATGGGTGTTGAGTGTTTGTAAATTTGTAAGTTATTCCGTGCTCTGGCACACTCAGACGAGAGTGCTCTGAAATCGAAGTAGACAGCCAGAGCGAATTTACTAGCTACCTCTATCGACAGTTGTTGCAGTTGTTGCAGTGACTTCATAAACATTCTATTGACGTAGTTAATTGCATAGTGGAGTCGTTTGTTTAAACATATAGCTAGCTAGCTAAACAATTAACCATAATCCCAACTCATAACGTGACTACCCTGCATGAAACTGCAGGTAGCTAACCAACCAGGTTCAATGTTATCTCGCTAACATTACGCTATAACTAGCAATGCAAATGACTCTGAGATATGAATAATATTAGTACACAGATCATACACGTAACATTAGCTAGCTAGCAAACAGTACACTTTAACTTGAAATGAAAACAACTTTCTGACAAAATTAGAATCGTGTAATATCTGAAAATTTAGCTAGCTAGATTCTCTTACCCGGATGCTTCTCTCTCTCTGTCACGGATGCCATGCTTGCCCTTAGTGTGAAGATGTAATCTGGAAACAGGTGCATATTTGCACTCAAACAGCTGCATATTTGCACTCAAACGGCAGAATGTTTCTCCATCTCCTTAGCTATCATACTCTAATTCCATTGATTTCAAAACTCGGTCCTCCAGAAAGTGGAGAGCAACACTTATGCAGTTCTACTACGTGATATCTTTTTTTTTTAAAGCTACGTTATAAAGGATTGCCTACACATACTGACCAGCTCATATTATAGACAACATGAAAGACCAATCCGAACTCATTTCTCGGCATGTCCAGCCCACTCATTATCTCAGCCAATCATGGCTAGCGGGAAGGTTTCTGACTTTTTCCATGGCTAAACCAATTAGGCTCGTAATTGAACAATTGTATTCGTATTTACAGATGGCATACAAGATTGTTATTAAGGCACATTTCACATGTTCAAATGTTCCGGAAGACATTTCTGCCAAAAAATGCATTTAGATTTTTTTTTTTTAAGTTTATGAAACACTTTGAGTTTGCAAACGAACAATATGACCTTGCTCTGAATCTGACAACACTCCGAGTTTACCAATGCCTAGAGCGCACTTTGAGCGCACTCTGGCACTCCAGAGTGCATTTAGGAACACACCCATAGTGTGCCTGTCACATCATGGCTTGGAACGCTGCTTGTCCAATCAGCATCCAGGATCCAAGAAAACAGTTTTATAATACGTAGATATTACAAGGGGGGCAGTCATTGACTCACTGCCTATGACTCACACAGAACACAGGACTGTTCAGTCATCCATTTTGGCAGTTCAGTGGCCCGGAGATGAGATTTTCTCAATTTTGCCATTTTTTTTCTCAGCTTGCTGTGATTGAGGCATTTGTTGTCGTGATAACTGTCAGTTAGAACCTCATTATCAGATTTGGCAGGGATGGCCGCCTCCATGTGCGTGTGTGACTGTGTGTTTGAGTAGATATTTGTGTGTGCACGTGTGCGTGTGTGTGTCTATATGCATGCATGCGTGCGTACGTGCGTGTGTATATTGCCTGTTATGTGGTCCAATTCTCCTCTCTCCTCCTCAGTCAAATGATATAAGTAGGGTAGAATGTGACACTGTGCAGTGGCTAACCCAGAAACAGACATCAACTGATTGTGTAGTGTCTGTATGGCCTCATTTTGGGAACTGGGAGTAGCTATGGGCTTGATCCTGCAGTATTAACTACGTATAGTGCCTTCCGAAAGTATTCACACCCCTTGACTTTTTCCACATTTTGTTGTGCCACAGCCTGAATTTAAATTGGATTACATTGAGATGTTATGTCCCTGGCCTACACCTAACATCAAAGTGGAATTATGTTTTTAGAGCTTTTAAAAATATATATTAAAAATGAAAGGCTGAAATAATTATTCAACCCTTCCTCTGACACCGCCTGGTATAGAGGTCCTGGATGGCAGGAAGCTTGGCCCCAGTGATGTACTGGGCCGTACGCACTACGCTCTGTAGTATCTTGCGGTCGGAGGCCGAGCAGTTGCCATACCAGGCAGTGATGCAACCAGTCAGGATGCTCTCAATGGTGGAGCTGTAAAACATTTTGAGGATCTGAGAACCATTGACAAATATTTTCAGTCTCCTGAGGGGGAATAGGTTTTGTTGTGCCCTCTTCACGACTGTCTTGGTGTGCTTGGACCGTGATGTGGACACCAAAGAACTTGAAGCTCTCCATCTGCTCCACTACAGCCCCGTCGATGAGAATGGGTGTGTGCTCTGTCCTTCTTTTCCTGTAGTCCACAATCATCTCCTTTGTCTTCTGCTACTGCGGAATATCATCAAATCTGTATACTTGGACTTTGATTTAGCTTTTCCAGTATTAGTAGCCATATTGTAAGTTCAACATTTGCAAAACACCCAGTTTTCAAAAATTTATAACATCATATTCTTGCAATTTCTGTCCAAAATGAAAAGGCTTGCTGTCACACAAGGTTAGCAGCAGAATTGTGTGACAGATACAGGGTTTCCGCTTAATCCATAAAGCCCAGCTCATTGGCTATCTAGCTAGCTTCATTTGACCCCGATTGATGCTTATTTGACAAAGTTACAGTTAATCAAGTGAAGACTGACCGTGTCATCGGCGTGCTATGAAGGCTTCGCTCTCTGATCACATTTGGTGTCCTATAGGATATACTACACTCCTAATGATATAGTGAAGTCTGGTTACATTCTGGGATCTCTGAGGAATAAATTACAAACATAATCTGACTGACTGAAACAACGTTTAGGGTTAGATTTTCACAGATTCCTTTCTTTGCAAATTGAACGAGTGGAAACACAAACTGATCGTGCATGCTGTATGGACCTTTTTAGGACATGAAAAAGGACTTTATCTAACAAAATGACACTTCATGTTATCTCTGGGACCCTTGGGATGATAAATCAGATCAAGATTTCAGAATGTAAGTACACATTTCACCTTCAGATGTGAATTCATCAACCTATTGCTGTGGGGGAAAAAAGTGTTTTGTCGTTATGAGCTCTCCTCAAACAAGAGCATGTTTTTTGTTCGCAGTAATAGCTACTGTAAATTGTACAGTGCAGTTCAATTAACAAGAATTGAAGCTTTCAGCTGATATCAAACACTTATAAGTACCAACATGGTTGTTTCTTTAAAATGTGCGATCATGACACACGGCGCTACATGATTTACAACTGTCCCGTTGACGGAACGCCTATCCCTAAGAAGTTTTAAGGGCTTGTAAAGTAAGCATTTCACTGTAAATTCTACACCTGTTGTATTAAGCGCATGGATATTGAACGTTAAATCAATTTGTCTTCTTTTTGTCATCATATTTCCATTCAGGGCACATGAGAGTGAGACAGATGGACCCCACTGGGCACAAACTGGTTGAATCAACTTTGTTTTAACGTAATTTCTCAATGTACTGTGACGTAGAATGTATGTGGAAAAAATCTTAGATTTGAAAAAAGTCAACAACTGTTGTTTTGAAGTGAAATTTCAACCACAGGATTATGTCATCATGGTAGCCAAATTTCAACATAGACAAACCTTGTGTAAAATTTGAATTTGTTGAATTTGTACCTTTAAAACAACGTCTGATTTTCAACGCTGTATCCACTATCAGAAAAAATAACAGTAGGCTGGGCAGCACCTGCTACTGGAGAATTTATCTGTCAACAGCTACCCTTTGTTCTCCCAACCAAGGTTTTAACCAAGCCCAGTCCTGGTTAGCTATGATATTTGTCACTGACTATTACCAATGTGCTATCATCAGAATGATTATTGAGAGATCTCCACTTAAAAACGAAATAGATTCAAATAGATTCACTGCTATTATCAATAGTAGTGCGTACGGCCCAGACTCTCAGACCATGAGAAACAAGATTCTCTAGTCTGATGAAACCAAGATGGCCTTTTTTGGCCTGAATGCCAAGTGACACGTCTGGAGCAAACCAGGCACCGCTCCTCACCTGGTGCCAAACCAGGCACGGCTCCTCACCTGGTGCCAAACCAGGCGCCGCTCCTCACCTGGTGCCAAACCAGGCGCCGCTCCACACCTGGTGCCAAACCAGGCGCCGCTCCTCACCTGGTGCCAAACCAGGCGCCGCTCCACACCTGGTGCCAAACCAGGCGCCGCTCCTCACCTGGTGCCAAACCAGGCACCGCTCCTCACCTGGTGCTAAACCAGGCACCGCTCCTCACCTGGTGCCAAACCAGGCACCGCTCCTCACCTGGTGCCAAACCAGGCACCGCTCATCACCAATACCATCCCTACGGTGAAGCATAGTGGTGGCAGCATCATGCTGTGGGGATGTTTTTCGCGACAGGGACTGGGACACTAGTCAGGAGTGAGGGAAAGATGAACGGAGCAAAATACAGAGAGCTTCTTGATGAAAACCTTCTCCAGAGCACTCAGAACCTTAGACTGGGGTGAAGGATCACCTACCAACAGGACAACGACCCTAAGCACACAGCCAAGACAACGCAGGAGTGGCTTCGGGACAAGTCTCTGAATGTCCTTGAGTGGCCCAGTCAGAGCCCAGACTTGAGCCCGATCAAACTTCCCTGGAGAGACCTAACAATAGCTGTGCAGTGACGCTCCCTAACCAACCTGACAAAGCTTCAGAGGATCTGCAGATACAGGTGTGCCAAGCTTGTAACTTCATACCTAAGAAGACTCAAGGGTCTGAATACTTAAGTAAATGTGATATTTCCGGTTTTTATTTGTAATACATTTACATACATTTAAAAAAAAATAGTTTTTGCTTTGTCATGATATGGTATTATGTGTATATTGGTGAGGGGAAAAAAGATTGAATCAATTTCAGAATAAGGCTGTAACGTAACAAAATGTGGAAAAAGTCAAGGGGTCTGAATACTTTACGAAAGCACTGCATCAATTATCAGTTTGTAGACAAACTTGAATAAAAGCCAGACTAAGTCGATGGCACAGATGGAACTATCCAAGCTGAAGATACATCTCCTTCAAATGTTGATATGTGGTTGCGTTGACAACAAAACGTAATTCAATATCACTTTTGAAATAAAGTAACCTATTGACTTGTCGAACAGTTAACAAATAATACATGGGATTCATGTCTCCAACTCAACCAAAAATAAACCAGTGGCTTAAACTGGACATTTCTAAGCAGTGGATTCATCTCTTTAAATGTGTATTAAATTGAGTAACACATCCATGGCCACAGTTTGAGGTTACTGTAACTATAAATGCCTTCTTATGCAGTCATACAGTATAAATCGTGCATGTTCAAGATGGCATGCATACGTCGTGGCAGGTATGTGGAGATCTTCACAATTGCTGTAAGAATCTGCACAGATTCTCGAACTGCATTGGTTATCTGCGTCATATCCTTTTATTGTAATCTCAACTGCAATCCAGGTCATTTGGTTCTGCTATTGGATGAAGAACGGTCATAACGTGAGTCTGTTGTATAAATAAAAACAGTATCTGATATTGTATTCCCATTTGAAATTTGCTGTGGTTGAAAGCTCAGTGGTAAACGTTTAGGTGACAACTACACCAAAATCATTTTTTCCATTGAAATGTGCTGTGGTTGAAAGCTCAGTGGTAAACGTTTAGGTGACAACTACACCAAAATCATTTTTTCCATTGAAATTTGGTTGTGCTTTTAGATGGTTGAAAACATAGTGATAACACATTGGAAATGAAATGAACTTATGGCTCTCTTTTTGAGAGGCTGAATATAGGTTGTAAACTCATTGATCAACGTCTCAACCAAATATTACCCAATTATCCACATTGAAATGACATAGTGTGCCCAGTGGGGCCATACCAGACATTGTTAATTAGGTTTTATTGGTGGTGGGTTGTACAGAATGAGCTTGGGGTCTTCCAAGCCTCTTGGCCTGTTGCTTTTAAGACAATTGTCTCCCTTCTGGGCCAGTCTGTGAAATAGGGAGAAGTTGTTAAAGGAGAGTAGTTGTGAGCTGCTGTGGCCTGTGGTTCTACGTTCGACTCTGTGTCATGAGCGAGTGCAACGCTGGTGTGTCAGTGTGTGTGTGTGTGCGTGCATGCCGCTCCTATTAGTCATTCAGGTCAGACTCGTCTTGGAGCTTTGCGATTTCACACGCCATTTGACCCCTCTGATTGAGATTTCTCCACATCATTACAAGGCACCCTTGCATTACTAAGACCGCGTGTGTAACTGTGTATGTATATTGCTAAGACTGGAACCCGGTGGCATGCGCCGCTGCTTCAGGCAGCTTAGTCTGGAAGCCTAATGACACGCATTGACGTGACTGCAGGTGTATGCAATTGTGATGGACATGGGTGGAATCAAGGATTGCCATTTCGGAATACAGTTATTTCTAATGATTTTCTCTTGATTGTTGGTGTGAGTGAGGGTGGGAATGCAATTTGATTATGAAGATGGAGTAACTGAGGCTGTGGGTCTCACACTGGTCTTGCCAAGCAAAATGGCCTCTTTCTTTCTGTAGCATCAGCATCACATCATACTGTGTGTTTTTACCCTTTTGAGGCATGTAATGAATGAATATTAATAGTGGCTGGAAATAATTAAAAGTCTGATCAGTAACCATGTTATATCAGTTTAGTAGTCAGACAGACAGACAGACAGACAGACAGACAGACAGTTATCTCAGTCTAGTAGTCAGACAGACAGACAGACTGTTATCTCAGTCTAGTAGTCAGACAGACAGACAGACAGTTATCTCAGTCTAGCAGTCTGACAGACAGACAGTTATCTCAGTCTAGTAGTCAGACAGACAGACAGTTATCTCAGTCTAGCAGTCAGACAGACAGACAGTTATAGTTATCACAGTCTAGCAGTCAGACAGACAGACAGACAGTTATCACAGTCTAGCAGTCAGACAGACAGACAGACAGTTATCACAGTCTAGCGGTCAGACATACAGACAGTTGTCTCAGTCTAGCAGTCAGACAGACATACAGACAGTTATCACAGTCTAGTGGTCAGACATACAGACAGTTATCACAGTCTAGCAGTCAGACAGACAGACAGACAGACAGTTATCTCAGTCTAGCAGTCAGACAGACAGACTGACAGTTATCACAGTCTAGCGGTCAGACAGACAGACAGTTATCACAGTCTAGCAGTCAGACAGACAGACAGTTATCACAGTCTAGCAGACAGACAGACAGTTATCACAGTCTAGCAGTCAGACAGACAGACAGTTATCACAGTCTAGCAGTCAGACAGACAGACAGTTATCACAGTCTAGCGGTCAGACAGACAGACAGTTATCACAGTCTAGCAGTCAGACAGACAGACAGACAGTTATCACAGTCTAGCAGTCAGACAGACAGACAGTTATCACAGTCTAGCAGACAGACAGACAGACAGTTATCTCAGTCTAGCGGTCAGACAGACAGACAGTTATCTCAGTCTAGCAGTCAGACAGACAGACAGTTATCACAGTCTAGCAGACAGACAGACAGACAGTTATCTCAGTCTAGCAGTCAGACAGACAGACAGTTATCACAGTCTAGCAGACAGACAGACAGACAGTTATCTCAGTCTAGCGGTCAGACAGACAGACAGTTATCTCAGTCTAGCAGTCAGACAGACAGACAGTTATCACAGTCTAGCAGTCAGACAGACAGACAGTTATCTCAGTCTAGCAGTCAGACAGACAGACAGTTATCACAGTCTAGCGGTCAGACAGTCCCACAAAGTTTTTAGATATTTCAGCACCATGCGTTCCCTATAATTTGTCTCCATTAACGTCTAAGACTGTTGATGTTTGTTCCCCCTCTCCTGTGAGACAAAACACCCCATAATTACTCTGCCAGACTCGGAACCTACACCAATGGTGTTGATCACCAGACTAAAACTTCTGCAAATGTGCTACACAAAAGGTGAGGGAGGCATATGGAAATAGCCCGTTTTAGATCTTCGTATTTCCTGTGTGCTTTAAGTGAGATGGAAAGCCTAGATGCTACAGTACAGTGGTTTAACGAGGAAGGAGACTGGCATACAGTTCAGACAGTACTGAATTTATGTTGGATGTTGGATGGACTTCACAGCCCTTTCTTTCGCTGTTTGCTGTTTTTATATTTCATTATCTTTATTTCTGAAATAACAAACCGGTACTGTGGACAAATGCAAACAAGCACCAAGTTTTGAGGCTTGTTTGTATTCAATTCTGAATACCAAGTACATTTATTCAGAATTGAGATGCACTGTGGTTCTTTAATGAAGTAGCTCAATAGATGGAAGGCTCTGGGGTGGACCATGAGCTAATCCTCTGGGTAGTATTTACGTAGTCCCCACGGTGGAGCTCAGAACTGCTCTCCTGCCTTGTGGTTAGTCCCCATGGTGGAGCTCAGAGTTGCTCTTTTTCTTGTCACTAGTCCCCACGGTGGAGCTCAGAACTGCTCTCCTGCATTTTTTTTGTCCCCACAATGGAGCTGAGAGCTGTTCTTCTACATTGTCGTTAGTCCCCATGGTGGAGCTCAGAGTTGCTCTTTTTCTTGTCACTAGTCCCCACGGTGTAGCTCAGAGCTTCTCCTCTAGATCGGAGTCAATACCCTGGGGGTGAGGTAATGCCAGGGCCTTCTCCCTGGTCCCTGTCTTTATCTGCTGCTACAGTTAGTCCTCCAGACCTGCAGAGAGCTCTGAGACTGTGAGCCCAGCCCTGTGGCCCAGCCTTTCACACACAACTAGGATCCAGCTCGTCTCCTCAGAGTCTCGAGGAAGGGTCTCTTATCTTGTAATACCCCTTTTCACACCCCCGGCAGACGATCACACTCTCACAAACAAATGCTCACGTGGACAGTCTCCATGGCAACGCTGGTTATCGCCCTGACAGTGTTGGCCTAGTCTAGTATGCTACGGCATGGGATGCTATAGCTGTTTACCAGCAGCACCGCCACCAGCACACGTACTGTATGCACTCAGAGGCCTGCAGCAAAGCAGAGTGGAATTTGTTACAATATGTTCATAAGAGGTTATGTCATATTGGTCTTCATCCTTGGTAGGTCCTTTCTTTGACACAGAACGATACAAATGAAGCTGTTAAGCTGAGCTCAGTATTTAAACATGTAATGATTGAGATCAGTGGTTCCCGAGTCCGGTCCTCAAGTACTCCCAACCGTAGCCCCGGACAAACACACCTCATTCAACTCATCAAGGGCTAGAAGTTGAGTCAGGCTGCTTGTCTGGGGCTACAATAAAAAAATGTGTACTGTTGGGGATACTCGAGGACTGGAGTCGGGAAACAATGATTTAGACAACGTTCCAAAAATGACTTTTAAAGAATGTCAATGTACTCACTCAGGATGCTACTAGTCTTATGTTTTAAGCTTTTTCCTCTATCAGAAAATGCTTATAAGGGGATTATACCTTATACTACAATCATTGCATGTGCCCCAAGTCCTGCCTCCTCTCACTCCCAAATTAGAAACTCATTAACTCTGATGAATCTTGATAGACTGGGGCGATTAATAAAAGGAGACAGCACTAATTGTTTGACCATATATACAGAGAAACTGGTACACTGTATGTATGCATGGTCCTCAACCAACTGGGAGATGTGCACATCCCACATCTCCCAATCTCCGGGTGCTCGGCAGCACTGCACCCTAGTGGCTAGAATATGTAACATCACCCAGTATGTGAGGAATCAGTGGTGATGTCATTGTGTACTGGCAGAGTGAAGGTGGCAGGCAGTGTGGTGCTGTCTGATGTAACTGTGTTCACAGTTTTAGAAGCACACGGCGCCGGGATCAGCAAGCGTCATCTGGGTGCCTTTGTATGGCAGCAGGCGGCACAATAGTACCCTGGCCTGCAGAGTCATACACTTCACACCCATCCCGTATACAAAACATACACAACACCAATGGTCTGGCAGTCCAATACAGCTAGCTTCAGCATTACTGCCTCTCTCCATAGGTCTATATTGCTGGTTGTACTCACAACTTGGCTTTGTACTGGTTTGCCTTATATGGCACTGCTAATATTGATGCCCTATTGATGCCCTAATAGCTACTGTTATTGCCTGTGTGTGTACTGGGCTTTAGGTTGTCCATGTAGACTCTCTTCCCACTCCCATGAGGCTGTGGCTGGGAGTGTAGTTAGTAGAACAGTGGAGGTGCCCCTGGCCCAGTGGAGCTGCGAGGAGGCCACAGTAGACTGGCATTCTGGAGCACCACAGTAATTAATGGACCCTTGGCAGGCTGGCACACTGAAGCAAACACAAAGCTGGTTTGCTAGCACATACAGACGCACGCACGCATACAAACACACACACACACACAGACACAGACACACACACATGCGTCAGCCCTGGTAGGCTGGGTGATCATCTCTCTTTCTCCTCTCTTTCTTGACGCTCGCCTCTCAAGTTGAAACCTGTTGCAATATTCATATTATTACCACTCCATATCATCACAGCAGCAGCCAGTTGATTTAACTTTGGTTATACCGTGTTTGTCCCGTGTCCGTAAAATGTATATAGTAGGTGTAGACACCTTTCCTGCAGTCAAATGACTAAATCGCCTTGTAGTGGCCTCAAGGATGAGATGTTATTCATATTTTTCATAATTTCATAATTAATAAACTTTTTTTTTTTTAATTACACAGAAAATCCAGTGTTTCTACGTGTAACAGTTTTGCTATATTTCAGTCTTATGTGATATATATAAAGTTTAATATTGGGATGCAAACTCAAAATTGAATACATTTCAGCTTTATATCTGACATGGTACAGGTGTCTTCTTTTTTAATGATTTTATTTTATATGTACAAAATTTACAAAAGTTTTGAGAATGACACAATTATTAATTTCCACAAAGTTTGCTGCCTCAGTGTCTTAAGATATTTTAGTCAGATGTTACTATGGAATACTGAAGTATAATTACAAGCATTTCATAAGTGTCAAAGGCTTTTATTGACAATTACCTGAAGTTGATGCAAAGAGTCAATATTTGCAGTGTTGACCCTTCTTTTTCAAGACCTCTGCAATCGGCCCTGGCCTGCTGTCAATTATCTTCTGGGCCACATTCTGACTGATGGCTGCCCATCCTTGCATAATCAATGCTTGGAGTTGGTCAGAATTTGTGGGTTTTTGTTTGTCTACCCGCCTCTTGAGGATTGACCACAAATTCTCAATGGGATTAAGATCTGGGGAGTATCCTGGTCATGGACCCAAAATATTGATGTTTTGTTCCCCGAGCCACTTAGTTAACACTTTTGCTTTACGGCAAGTTGCTCCATCATCCTGGAAAAGGCATTGTTCGTCACCAAACTGTTCCTGGATGGTTGGGAGAAGTTGCTCTCGGAGGATGTGTCGGTACCATTATTTTCTCATGGCTGTGTTCTTAGGCAAAATTGTGAGTGAGCCCTTGGCTGAGAAGTAACCCCACACATGAATGATCTCAGGATGCTTTACTGTTGGCATGACACAGGACTGATGGTAGCGCTCACCTTGTCTTCTCCGGACAAGCTTTTTTCTGGATGCCCCAAACAATCGGAAAGGGGATTCATCAGAGAAAATGACTTTTCCCCAGTCCTCAGCAGTCCAAACCCTGTACCTTTTGCAGAATATCAGTCTGTCCCTGATGTTTTTCCTGGAGAGAAGTGGCTTCTTTGCTGCCCTTCTTGACACCAGGCCATCCTCCAAAAGTCTTCCCCTCACTGTGCGTGCAGATGCACTCACACCTGCCTGCTGCCATTCCTGAGCAAGCTCTATACTGGTGGTGCCCCGATCCCGCAGCTGAATCACCTTTAGGAGACGGTCCTGGCGCTTGCTGGACTTTCTTGGGCTCGCTGAAGCCTTCTACACAACAATTGAACCGCTCTCCTTGAAGTTCTTGATGATCCGATAAATGGTTGATTTAGGTGTAATCTTACTGGCTGCAAAATCCTTGCCTGTGAAGCCCTTTTTGCGCAAAGCAATAATGACGGCACGTGTTTCCTTGCAGGTAACCATGGTTGACAGAGGAAGAACAATGATTCCAAGCCCCACCCTCCTTTTGAAGCTTCCAATTTGTTATTCGAACTCAATCAGCATGACAGGGTGATCTCCAGCCTTGTCCTCGTCAACACTGAAACCTGTGTTAATGAGAGAATCACTGACATGATGTCAGCTGGTCCTTTTGTGGCAGGGCTGAAATGCAGTGGAAATGTTTTTGGGGGATTCAGTTCATTTGCATGGCAAAGAGGGACTTTGCAATGAATTGCAATTCATCTGATCACTCTTCATAACATTCTGGAGTATATGCAAATTGCCATCATACAAACTGAGGCAGCAGACTTTGTGAAAATTAATAGTTGTGTCATTCTCAAAACTTTTGGCCACGACTGTATATATATATATATACACTACTGATCAAAAGTTTGGGGTCACTTAGAAATGTTCTTGATTTTGAAAGAAAAACAACAACAAAAAAAGTCCATTAAAATAACATCAAATTGATCAGAAATACAGTGTAGATATTTTTAATGTTGTTAATGTTGTAAATGACTATTGTAGCTGGAAACGGCAGATTTTTTTACAGAGGCTCACTATCAGCAACCATCACTCCTGTGTTCCAATGGCACGTTGTAATAGCTAATCCAAGTTTATCATTTTAAAAGGCTAATTGATCATTAGAAAACCCTTTTGCAATTATGTTAGCACAGCTGAAAACTGTTGTCTGATTAAAGAAGCAATAAAACTGGCCTTCTTAAGACTAGTTGAGTATCTGGAGCATCAGCATTTGTGGGTTTCGATTACAGGCTCAAAATGTCCAGAAAGAAAGTACTTTCTTCTGAAACTCGTCAGTCTATTCTTGTTCTGAGAAATGAAGGCTATTCCATATGAGAAATTGACAAGAAACTGAACATCTCGTACAACGCTGAGTACTACTCCCTTCACAGAACAGCACACACGGGCTCTAACCAGAATAGAAAGAGGAGTGGGAGGCTCCAGTGCACAAGTACATTGTGTCTAGTCTGAGAAACAGACACCTCACAAGTCCTCAAATGGCAGCTTCATTAAGTAGTTCCCGCAAAACACCAGTCTCAACATCAACAGTGAAGAGGCGACTCCGGGATGCTGGCCTTCTAGGCAGAGTTCCTCTGTCCAGTGTCTGTGTTCTTTTGCCCATCTTAATCTAAGATATGTCTTTTTCTTTGCAACTTAGAACGTCAGCATCCCGGAGTCCCCTCTTGTCCCTGTTGGGGGCCACTTATCCTATGGCAGGATTATTGATGGGCAGAGCATGGGACAAAACACATGGTTTTATGGCGATTGATACACATACACACATACATACAGTATTGTCTAAGTTACAAGTCTTAAGTGTATTAGTTAATATATTTAGAAATTGTAGGCCTACTTTGAGAGGTCATACTATTACAGACTTTCAGTAAGTCTGATTTATAAAGCGCAGGTTATTGCCAACTTCAATGGCAAGCCTGCAACAACAATGTAAGGCTGGTCACTTGCCCCATCTAGTGTTCATCTGGTGTTCAGGATCTGCTTATGCTTCTGCTTCAAGGTATCTACCTACAGTCCTCTAACTCCACTCTGGACCTCGAAGCCAGTTCCACTGCTATTGTTCATTGTTCCTAATCAGGGACTGATTTAGACCTGGGACACCAGGTGGGTGCAATTAATTATCAGGTTGAACAGAAAGCCAGCAGGCTCCAAGACCTCGTAGTGTAAGAGTTGAATACTCCTGTCCTACGGTATACAAGAGAATCACATTCACCACAGTTTAGGCCTTCAATATATTAGCCATCGCAATGAATGGCGCTTGTCTTAGAGAGTTTGATCAACAATGATCTCATTTTCTTCTATACTTTATGTACATTAAGTAAGTTCATCCTCTATCTGTCATTTCTCATTAAACATGGAAGATGGTCATTTAAAGTAAGAACGTTTGAATCATGTCTACAAGTTGGCCTGATTCAATTATCTTCTGTGTTTGATTGCCCTTTATCTATGGCAGTTTATGTGATAAAGCATAAATCGGAAAGCCAATTTCAATACCACTGTACCAGTTTGTTAAAAATCTCTCTTAAGTGTCCAGAACAACAGAGCTTCCATGTAAAAAAAATAAAACTCTGCTAATGCGTATTGTCATCATTGATGTACGTCGATGCATTTCAGGGGAAAGTGGACAGGGCCTACATAACCATTTTACCCGGCACATTAAAGGATCGTTTTACATCCATGTTGCTGTAATATGAGAGGAAACTATTCTCTGCTCTAGGCAGGAAGTACATTCTCTACGAGCAATTTCGACCCCTTTTCTTCATTTTCAACTCAGAGAGCCTGCAGCAGTTTAGTGTCAACACTCCAAACCAACAAGACCTCCAAATGCATCTTTAATGAGTATTTCAGAGCGTCATAATGGCATGTCACTAATGCCCATCTGTTAATGATCTTCTTCTCCATCTTTTGCCGGCCCCGCCTTGAGGCTTTCTCCGTCTACGCCTTTGACAGTTCTTTGAATGATCTGGTTTAAACTCTTGTGGCATCTCCTTGCTTTCAATCCAAAATCTGACGGCTATTGTTCGTATTGAGGACACTTTTCTTGGCTTCAGTTATGCATAGAAGCAAGACTTTTCCCTTGAGGAAATCTGCGTCGGGTAGGCTGCGCTTCTCCTTTCCAAGTGTTCCTGTACATTTTCTTCCCTTTTGTTTGACTTCTAGGGACATAGCCTACTTTCTGATGTACTTGATGTGGAATATGCCCCATATCGCGAGTATACGAATATCCTATTTACTTTGTGTTTTGCTGCATGATCTGTGGCGGAACAAGGATGTTATTGACAGAGGCGCACAACCTGGCGCTGGAGCTGTCCATGGTGTTGAAGGAAGATGACCTGGGCGATAGAAGTGCTGTAGAACTATCATACAGAACTTGTCTTGAGGTCAAACGCTTATTGTATTTGGTTGATGTGTAGCCTAGGATGTATAATAGCATACTTGCTAAAACTGATGCATAGAATTCAAAATGTAACTTTTTGGTACATAAGTAGTAAATATATCGGTAATATGTTTGTTTTTTTAACGATGTTGAAAGATGATCTATTTTGATCGCACTGGTTAATGTTAACGGTAGTTCAAGTTTGAAAATGTAGCCTATAACCTACAGCTCCTTTTTCTGTTAAATATGTCGGCTATCGGCATACTCTGGAGCCTTGAGTGTTTCCAGAAACCGCCTTTTATTATTGTCTATTCCCTCTATGATTGTATAGATGCCTAATTGAGATGATTGGGTAATAGTCTATTTCTTTGTAATTGAAGTAACAGTTTCGTCCTCGTTTTTCTTTGTATTCTTTTTTAAATATGGTCTTCGGTGTCCGTGTGTGGCAGTGTATGCAGTAGAGCCTAATGTACAACGCTATTGATCTGTGAATCATATCAGATGTAAAGTTTGTGTACGGCAGCTTCAGATCTGGACTGTAGGTGGCGCCCATGTGGAGGCTTTGATTTCCGATGTGAAGCACAGAGAGGAAACAGAGGGAGGGGAGGCTGAGGAGAAGTACACTACTGCTGTTTCTGCAGGGAGTTGTTGTCAGTAGCCTTGTCAGTGAGAGGGGTGCTGTCTCCCTACAGACGTTTGATCTTGCAGTTGATGCAATAACAGGACATGACTCCTGTCCTGTCATAGCCTACTGTCTTGTCGTGAGAGAGGTTTTTTTTCGATCGCTTGTCATCCAAAATGGTAGCCTATCAGTTTCACAGAGCTGCGAGTGATTTATGATTTTACGTAGGCAAGTAAAATGTAGATGACTGTGTTCAGTTGCTCTCATGTTTATCCTCAACATCGCTGTCATCCTCATATTTTTCATTGTAAATAACCTATTTGGCCAGATCAACAGAAGTTGAAGTGCCCCTCAGTGCAAGGCAAACTGGCTGAGGCCACACTGCCATGGCAACGCGTTGGTGAAAAATGTGGGGGTGCGAGCTTCCTGTTGTTGCCAAACGCTCATCTCCTCGCCCTGCTCTAAGGACAGACAGACAGGATGTGGAATATTGTTGATGGATCAGTCTCTGCTCGAGTCTAATTGATTCCATCACCCAGTGTTGTTGTTTTCTGCCAGTGGTTGCATTCAGGGTTTTCTTCACCTGACCAACTGTGTCGGGGGCAGGGTTATAGCCCAATCCATCTCCAACTTTGTCAGGGCTTTGCCGACACTCCAAGTCATTGGTCACTGCATCTCGCACTTGAGCACCATGGTCATGTTTGTTTGGGTCTCTTCCACACAGTCCTGCCTGGCTAGTGGAGCAGGTGGTGGTAGGCAAAATCTCAAGGCACTAAAGTCAGTGTTGTTGTCCAAGGTACTGCAGTGGAGCTTGCTTGCACTTGCAGGTCCCGTTCTTATCTCATACACATAGTTTAAAGTGCTATAATTATAGCAGGAACCATTGTTAATTGCACAATTACTGACCACAATGACTGACCACAACCACACAACTATTGACCACAACCACACAACTACTGACCATAACTGACCACAACCACACAACTACTAACCACAACTACTGACCATAACTGGCCACAACTACTGACCACAACTATTGACCGCAACCACACAACTACTGAACCACACATCTACTGAACCACAAGCACACATCTACTGACCACAAGCACACAACTAATGACCACAACTACAGACCACAACTACTGACCAGAAACACACAGCTACTGACCACAAACAAAAAACGACTGACCTCTCAACTACTGACCACAACTATTGAACCACTCAACTACACAACCACACAACTACTGACAACACAACTACTGAACCACAACCTACTGAACCAAACAAAAAACTACTGACCACACAGCTACTAACCACAGCTACTGACCACAACCACACAGATACTGACCACAACTACTGACTACAACGACTGACCACAACCACGCAACTAATGACCACAATTACTGACCAGAAACACACAATTACTGACCAAAAACACACAACTACTGAATCCACACAACTACTGACCACACAACTACTGACTACAACTACTGACCACATCCTACTGAACCAAACAACTACTGACCACAACCACACAACTATTGACCATAACTACTAAAGCACACAACTACTGACTACACAACTACTGAACCACACAACTACTGAACCACAACCACACAGCTACTGACCACAACTACTAAAGCACACAACTACTGACTACACAACTACTGAACCACACAACTACTGAACCACACAACTACTGAACCACAACCACACAGCTACTGACCACAACCACACAACTACTGGCCACAAACACACAACTACTTACCACAACCACACAACTACTGACGACAACCACTGACCATAACTGACCACAACTACTGACCACAACCACACAGCTACTAACCACACAACTGCTAACCACAACTACTGACCATAACTGGCCACAACTACTGACCACAACCACACAACTACTGACCACAACTACTGAACCACAACTACTGAACCACACAAATACTGAACCACACAAATACTGACCACACAACTACTGAACCACAAGCACACATCTACTGACCACAAGCACACAACTAATGACCACAACGACTGACCACAACTACAGACCACAACTACTGACCAGAAACACACAGCTACTAACCACAAACAAAAAACTACTGACCTCTCAACTACTGACCACAACTATTGAACCACTCAACTACACAACCACACAACTACTGACCACACAACTACTGAACCACAACCTACTGAACCAAACAAATACTGACCACAACCACTCAACTACTGAACCACACAACTACTGACCACACAACTACTGAACCACAACCACACAGCTACTAACCACAAAACGACTGACCACAAACAAAAAACTACTGACCACACAGCTACTAACCACAACGACTGACCACAGCTACTGACCACAACGACTGACCACAACCACACAGATACTGACCACAACTACTGACCACAATTACTGACCAGAAACACACAACCACTGACCACAAACACAACTGCTGAACCACACAACTACTGACCACAACCACTGACCACAAACTACTGAACCACAACCTACTGACCACAACCACTGACCATAACTGACCACAACCAAAAAACTACTGACCACACAGCTACTAACCACAACGACACCACTACTGACCACAACCACAACTACTGACACACTACTGACCACAAACACACAACTACTGACCACAACCACACAACTACTGACCACAACCACTGACCATAACTGACCACAACTACTGACCACAACCACACAGCTACTAACCACACAACTGCTAACCACAAGTACTGACCATAACTGGCCACAACTACTGACCACAACTACTGAACCACACAACTACTGACCACAACTACTGAACCACACAAATACTGAACCACACAAATACTGACCACACAACTACTGAACCACAAGCACACATCTACTGACCACAAGCACACAACTAATGACCACAACTACAGACCACAACTACTGACCAGAAACACACAGCTACTGACCACAAACAAAAAACAACTGACCTCTCAACTACTGACCACAACTATTGAACGACTCAACTACACAGGCATACAACTACTGACCACACAACTACTAAACCACAACCTAACGAACCAAACAAATACTGGCCACAACCACTCAACTACTGACAACAACTACTGAACCACACAACTACTGACCACACAACTACTGAACCACAACCACACAGCTACTGACCACAACCACAAAACGACTGACCACAAACAAAAAACTACTGACCACACAGCTACTAACCACAACGACTGACCACAGCTACTGACCACAACCACACAGATACTGACCACAACTACTGACTACAATGACTGAACACAACCACACAACTAATGACCACAACTACTGACCACAATTACTGACCAGAACTATTGAATCCACACAACTACTGACCACACAACTACTGACCACATCCTACTGAATCAAACAACTACTGACCACAACCACACAACTATTGACCGCAATTACTAAAGCACACAACTACTGAAGCACACAACTACTGACTACACAACTACTGAACCACAACCACACAGCTACTGACCACAACTACTAAAGCACACAACTACTGACTACACAACTACTGAACCACACAACTACTGACCACAAACACACAACTACTGACCACAAACACACAACTACTGACTACAACTACTGACCACAACCACAAAACTACTGCCCACAACTACAGACCACAACCTAAAAAGGACTGACCACAACTACTGACCACTACATACCACAACCACACAACTACTGACCACAATACAACGACTGACCAAAAAACAAATGACCATAACTACTGACCACAACTACTGACCACAACTATTGACCACGGCCACACAACTACTGACCACAACTACTGAGACAAACAACTAATGTCCACAACAACTGAGCACAACTACCCAACTACTGACCACAACCACACAACTACTGACCACAACCACACAACTGCTGACCACACAACAACTGAACCACACTATTGACCACAATTACTGACCACAACAACACAATTACTGACCACTACTACTGCTCTGGTTTGTACTAGCTCTGGTCCAGCTTTGGTCCTGGGCATAGCTAGCTAGCTCTGGTTCGCATTAGCAAGGGTCTAGCTTTGGTCCGCACCACAAATTATTACTTAATGTGCATACATTTACATATAATACCCACCAACAATAATTTAAACTCTTGAAACGTTCAAGCTAGAGACACTAAACTAACTTTAATTTGTTCAGGCTATCCTAACTGCCAATTCTTTAAAATCTTTACCAACATTAACTATATATATTTGCATCGATTTGCAGAAAATAACTGACCAACAGTAACTTTTAAACCTTAAGAGCTAGAGATACCAAACCAATTTTCTCAGGTTAAGGCTATTCTAACTTTAAATTCTAAAATAACTTGTATCAACTGTAACTATATAAATGTGCATAAAATAACCCACCAAGGGTAACTCTTGAATCTTTTAAGAGACACCAAAACAATGTTCACATGTTCAGGCATTCCTATCCAATCAATCAATCAGCCAGTCAGCCAATCAATCAATATAACCCGTCTCTACCATTACTACTGCAGTCACTACCACTACTATAACTTATTTCAAAACAAGAAGTACTTGAAACAATCTATCAATACACCAAATTGTCTTCAGAAAATGTACTTTTGTAGTTGTATATTGACAATGCATGATAAGGCAGCAGTGTTTTGTATTAATTAGGGTGGACTATGTGATTTACTGCAAGTGATATCATTTCATCTGAAAAATATATATGAATCTTTTGTATGACAACTTTTTTAATGAATCTTTCGTATGTTTAATGGTTAGGCGTAATTGGCATACTCATTGAATGGTTATTGAATAAATGAAGGGACAGAGTGAGAGAGGGTACCAGAATCTTACGCCCCCACGCTAGTTCCGCGCCTGGGTAGTATGCTCCCTCAGAGCACAGCAGTATAGCTGAGACTGTACCATGCACTAGGGTCTGATTCTGCATTTGAATGAAGAGCTTTATTTCATTAACTATTGTCACCACGCTTGAACAAGAGAGGAAAAACTAACGGAATCTCCATAATAACTAGTCTCTCTCACCTCACCTGTCGCTACATATTAAACAGGTTTAGTACCAGCAGGGTTTTGCCAGTGACGACGGAGATTAGCCTACCAAAAAGAGAAGAGAAAAAACATCAGCATTGGAATGTTTCTCTCTGTGTTCTCTAACAGGTGTTTTTCTGCCTGCGCATTTAGCGCTGTTCAAGACCACCTGCCTCTGCGCCACTCTTGATGTGCACGGTCCATGCTTTTGTGAGATGGTTCAAACCGGCTTTTTAGGGGAACAGTGCTGCGCGTATTTAGTTATGATGCTGAGGAAATGACACAGTTGGAGGATCAATACCTCGCGCTCTGGTAAACTATATGTGCTGCATGAGAGTGGAACTTGTTTTTTTTTCCGGAGATAAGATGCACCATTACCAAGCTACCCCCAACAAAACCATCAGAAAAATTATACATTTACAGAACATATAATTGCCAGCATTTTGAAGAAGAGTGGAGGTACTTTTTTATGCAAAGACTGCATTTTTTTTTATGCAGAATGTCATGTTTTTTGCACAATTAACGAATAATAACTGCGCTTTGCATTTGAGGACTATTTGGATGACCACTGCGCCTTGAGTAAGATTTTAAAGTAGAAGTCCTACGGTCGGGAGGAAGAGGTGAAACATTTTTTTTATAGTGTGGAAGTTTCCTCGGGAAACCCGTCAAACTGGCCATGGCTGCAGCGATAGCCAGCTCCCTTATTCGGCAGAAAAGGCAGGCGAGGGAGCGGGAGAAATCTAATGCCTGCCGCTGCGTTAGCAGCCCGAATAAGACAAAGCAATGCGAGAACAAACCCAGTCGGTTGTCTATGTTCTCTCGGGTCAAACTCTTCGGCTCCAAGAAGAGGAGACGGAGGCGACCAGGTCTGGTTTGGATATACTTTCATTAGACCATCACAATCAAAATCCATATGTTTGATTATTGTTGCCATTTCTTTGTTTCATCACTTTCACCAACTCTGCTCTGTGCACCAAATATTAGGGGAACTGGGCAAACGAAGTGGCTATATAGGATAACAGTACAATTATTAGATTATATATATATATATATATAAACCTTTAGAGCCCAGCAAAGACAGTGAGTAAGTATCCTATAGATATGTGTTTTTGTTCATTTAGTTGGATTTATGACAGTTCAGACTGTACTTAACGACCTAAGGCAGGATTCCCCAACTGGAGGCCTGCCGCCACTGATTTTAATTGGCCCCCCAAGTTTTCTAGTCTTTTTTAAAATTGTTGGACATAATTATTTTAAACCTTGCATACATTTGTATAGGATCACATGTCTCTCTATTATGTGTGGGAATCATTTTGAACAGATTTCCAAAATTAAAATCACTTGGAGCTGATTTGCTGGTGTTTTTACAGTCTTTTATGTATTAGTAAAATATTATATCCTGTTTGGGCTTCTTGCCGTCAATTTGCAGTCTACAAATTATATGTAATTATGTTCCGGACCCCTGACCATCCGCTCAAGAAACAACCGGCCTGTGGCTGAATCTAGTTGATGATCCCTGACCTAAAGGATATGCTATATTGGTGTTTCATACCTCAATGTCTGCTCATGTAATCCCAGGTGGACCAGGACAATGGAGCCAGCTAAGCAGGTTTAATGCATAACAAAAGCCCACTGGGTTTGTGGTCTATACATATCATTACCATTCTTCTGTCTATTGTGATGAATCCACAATGAGCAAGCTTCAAAAAGCCTCTAAAAGGCAATGCAGATATATTGCTTTGAAGTACTATAATGGGACACAGGGTGTACAGTAAACACCCAGCATTTGAAGTTTAACACATTTTCATTTTCTATTTTGGGATTTTAAAACGGGGGGGGGGATCCAGGGACATTTCCTGTACAGCCAATGCAGTATAGTGGATGTACTTCAAAGCAGTGCTCTAACCGAAAACAGATAAGGAATCCCAAGGGAGCTCTAAGAGTCCCTGAGTGGCCCATGCAGTCTATTTCTCAGAGGCCCGATTAATATAGTAATGAAGGCTTAGCACCCACTGCAGCTTACAGGACCTAGCCACAGCCAGGGAGCCACGCTATAGTCAGACAAACCTCAGTCTGCGTTTGACCATTAGCTCCTAACATCTCCTAACATTAGCTGGGCTTTTGATCATGGGGCTCCTAACATCTCCTAACATTAGCCATGCTAGATCCCAGCACTACCATATGGCTGGTTCTCTGTGATGTTTACATGGCTACTTGAACCTGCCTCCTGGTTAATGAGCACCGTCGAGGTTTGTTGAGCGTGACTCAGCCCTGTACTTTCAGACCTAAACGAGCTCCAGTTAATTCCTCTCCCATCAAGTTCACAGGCTGTTTTCTAAGTGCATTAGGGAGGTGGGAGTGGAGGAGAGTGCATCGCTACGGAGCCGGGGCTAAGCTACCCTGCAGTGTTTCATCAGAACTGGACACACACCATGATACCAGCCAGTACCTATCTATCATCACCCCTCATCCCCACCCTGAGGTGGGATGGGAAGTCGGAAAGGGACGAGGACAGGCAGTGTGTGGCTTACGTAACACATGTGGAGCCTCAGCGGCAGCAGAGAGGTTTTAGCGTGTTTGGGTGTGAGAGGAGGTCCCTGAGCATGTCTCCTGGTAGAAAAAGCAGCGCACTGAATTCACCTTATGGTGCCTTTCCCTGTCTCCGATACATACTATACCTTTGTGGATGTGTGTTTTGGAGGCAGCATGGGAATTTTCAAATAAATAAGTCTTCTAAGCATTCTCCTCCTCCAATCCCCATATATGCATTCAATGCTAACATTGAAGAATATGCCTTATTACATGAAACCAGATGGCTACAGTACACAGCATCACACATAAGATTACTTAGGGAAAATAGACTGACATTTTGGTGAAAAACCCCGCCTTTGAAAAGGACGTCAGCCTCCTCCTGTATTGGCCTTGAAAGGTTCAGATAATAGCGAGCTAGCGGTGCTAAAAAATAGTCAAAGCATGTGTATCGGCCAGGCGGTAACCTTTGTGAGGGTAGAAATGGCAGGGTTGAAAGGTAAGGTAGGTGAAAGGGAGGGTGAAATGTGTGGTAAACCACAGTAAAGGACACTCCTCTAGGGACAGGGACATGGAAAAAGGACAGCTCTTCGTAAACCACGACACACCAAAATGTCAAGATTGTGTAATCATTAACACGGCCAGTTCCAGGTTTATTAACTAATGATATTGGTAATCCAATTGGCTAGTAGAATTTGTACTTTTTAAGAGTGTGCTCTATGTTGTCCAGGAACATTAACTTCGATGGCATAGACCAGGGGTACCAAGACTTTAGTTACATAGGATCTACTTTCTAACGCGGATGATTTGTACTGCATGCTGTCAGCAAGCTTTGCATAGTCTGGGTTATATCTACTGATTGCTAGCCTCAAGCAGGTGTCCAGGTGATCATCTGTTAGAGTGGACCGGTATTTTGACTTGATGAGTCCATTGATGCGTCCAGTCATGGCTGGTGCTCCGTCTGTAGTTATGGACACAAGTTTGTAAATGAGTAACTGAGTGCTATTAATAAAGTCCTTGAATGCCACAAAAATGTCCTCCCCTCAAGTTTTTCCTTTCAGCGATGTGATTTTGAGCAGCTCCTCTTTGGCAGTCATATCTTCAAACACCATCCTGATGAAAATGCACAACTGAGATGGTTTCGATCACGTCTGTCGACTCGTCAAATCGAAGTGAAAAGAACATGCGCTCGTTTGTCTTTTTTAAGATGCTCCCTCAAATCCTCATCCATCATTTCACAGCGCTGTATAACAGTATTTTTGGATAGCTGAGCATCCTTAATAGCAGAAATGATTTCTGATTTATTTTTAAATCATCAAACAATGATTCTGCTGCATTTAAAAAGGTCTATTTTACTATTTCGGTTTCTTGTGCTTTGCTAGTATGCGACTCATCCGGAATGACGCAGTTGTGGCTGCATTTGATTTTGATTTGGGCCTTCGATCGATTGCTGGGCAGCTAGTTGAGACTTCAACTCTTTTACTTTTCTCATATGTAGTTCACTTTTAGCTGGAAAGTCACTTTCATATTTCTTGTGAACCGTTTTGAAATGCCTCTCGACATTTCCCTTCTAAGCAAGAGCTACGTTTGAATGGCAGATCGGACACACACATTTTGAATTTGTTGTGGTGAAAAAATTATCTTCCTCCCACTCACTGTGAAAGTGGTAGATTTTCGGTTTCTTGCTGCTTGGTCCAGCACTCATACTGTATTAAAAACGGTCACCGCAACTTCATAGAAAAAAAAGTTGTAAAAAAACAACTACCACTGGAACAACAAAAATATTCTGTTACAGGTCTGTTACAGGTCTCGCAGGCGTGGAAATGTAAACGTACTAACTTCAGACGGTTGCTATGGTAGCGACAGTTGGGGAAAAAACATCTAGCAACTATAGTGCCGCGGGTTCGTCCAATTTTATGTCAATCAAGCAGTTTTTAAAAATATTTTAATAAGTAATATTCGAGAAAGAAGCTAACCAGTAAGCAAAACATACAGTGCATCAGAACTGTGGACCTCATTCTTTTTAAGCAGACTTGATGGTAATGCTGTGAATTGCCAAAATATATATTTTTAGTGGAAACCTTTTGAGAACTTTTATGCAGTCTACTAGAAAGAAGTTTGCGGTCGAGGATCCTCGTCCTGGGCACCAATGGCATAGATGGACGGAAATTATTTTCCATTACACCAGAAAATAAAGATGCATACCCCAATTCTTAAAACATGGCATTTTTGCTAGGGAACACACAAACATCATATAGACAGTTGACATCTAAGCAGTGCTTATCCTAGATCATTATTTACTCTAACTCTTAAGCACATATTCTTATTTTAATCCTCTCCGGTGTAGCCACATGCCCCTTTGGAATAAACCCAGACTTCCTTTGTAGTCTCTCTAGTCAGGAACTGTTTGCTCATACACCAGTATCCATGGCTAGAACTTATAGATGTCAGCAGGGATGTGTTTGCACTGGTCTCTTGAGCCTTTGGAGAGCTGAGAATGTGGCTATGCTGGGTCTATTGGGAGCAGAACTGGGGGACTGGTTAGTTACTGTAGCATCTTGATAACAGAACTTACATCAGCATCTTAATAACAGAATTTACATCAGCATCTTGATAGCTGAATTTACATCAGCATCTTGATAACAGAATTTACATCAGCATCTTGATACCAGAATTTACATCAGCATCTTGATAACAGAACTTAGATCAGCATCTTGATAACAGAATTAACGTCAGCATCTTGATGCAACTTTGATGCAAAATCAGAGCCTGTTTCCAATCTCACACTACCCCTCTCTTCCCCTCCCTATTTTCCCTCCCTCTCTCTCTCCTCCCCTCAGAACCCCAGTTGAAGGGGATCGTGACGAAGCTGTACAGTCGACAGGGCTTCCACCTGCAGCTGCAAGCAGATGGCACCATTGACGGGACGAAGGAGGAGGACAATGGCTACAGTAAGTCTCCTCTCCTCCGTGCCACCAGGGATGTGTATTCATTAGGGCACACCATAGCAAAACATTTAGCAACGCAAACTGAAAAACAAGCATTTCTTATTGGACAAGTTCATGTTGTCCCTTCCTTTTATTATTTTTTTGGTGGTGTCAAATTTAATACAACCCTATCAATCTAACTAGCCCATCTTCTCACCATCCTGTTTCTCTGTACATATAAACACTGTCAACGGGAAGTTACTGTGCATCAACACACAGTAAAGAGTGCTACGACACAATACATCAAGGAGACACTTCCTTGCTGATTCAGTTTCAAAGAAGAAGCACAGCTTTGATCTGTACACTCTGCATACTGTACTAAGTCGTTGCTGACATTCTTTCTAGCTCGGATCACATTTGAGATCTCTCCATTGCTACAGATATTTACTGCGTATCTCCTCGATCGCTCATACAGATAGACTTGTTTAGTTCAGTCTATTTGTATCCCTAATCGGAATTAGAAATCCTTAGGCTTTCCAAAGCCTTTGAGATTTCAACTGAACAATAGACAAGAAAGTGGTTGATGGCAATAATATGGAGCATTAGATTGTGTTAAGGCAGACTGATAGTATTATGGCCTCAGTACAGTTGATTGGCTTTTTTAATCTCTTACATACCTCCTTTAGTAACAGCAGGTTTTCTGTAATCCACACAGTATTGATAATTCACTATCATTAATCCCGCTGCTCAGGGTGCCCTGATTTTCTATGGGCAGATTAAAGTAGAGATTGATAGCTTAAAAAAACAGCATGCATTCAACAGGCCCAAACACAATCCAATGCAAGTGGATAGATATAAATTAGATAGACAGACTGATGGATGTTTGAGGGCTCTGCGCATGGAATCCCTTTGTTTTCTGTGCAGGCTGTTAGAGATGCACTCATCCTGATTGCCACACAGTGACTATTGACTGACAGCTGCTCATGCTCTGTTATGCCAGGACTGTTATTGCTGGCAACAGTATTAGATTTCCAATACTTTTATGTCATTAGGTAGGTCTCCATCCAATTGGTGACATATATCCATGTGAATATTCTCAAATCTGCATAAAAACGATCGAAACTGCATAAAAACAATAAAATCTGCATAAAAACAATACATCTGCACAGTAAACAAGAGGTGTGTTTCCATCAAATGAATTTGTTATGGATTAAAGGTTGTGCGTGATGTTTTAGTGCACGTAAAAATAATTTGTGCTGTTAAATTCCCATGTACCAAATAAAAAATTTATGTCAAATGGGTTTCCATCGCATTTTTAACTCTATTGGTTGTTTTGTCAATAAGAAATGTGCCTACTCTGGTCCTGGCATGTGCACTCTAGCCAACAGCTCTCAGATACAGTGATGAGATTATTATGGAGAATGGCAAGATAATTTTTATTTGTCAATCTGCAGCCAGGCATGGATCATCATGTCACCAGAACAAGACCCTCAATATTTATTGGAAAGGAGCATCAAGCTCATCGCCATGCACTTTCACCACCCTGTGAAGTTCATCCTAATTTATCTGTGGCCTAATAAACTGCATGCTTTCCCGAGTCGTCATGGGAGGACCGACCACACAACATATAATCGCTTCACTCTAAGTTTACGTCATAGGATGGTTATTATATCAATATTTGCGCGTAAAGCAATTTCCACCGCCATTTCTCACATAACTTTTACAGAAACAAAAAGATCCCACCTTGTCTTGCGTATTTTGCTTTGACATTTGGAAAGTTTCCCGACAAATTTGCTGTTTGAAAGGTTGGATGGAAACCATAGAAAGGTTGGATGGAAACTTGGTTATTATGACACTTCTCCGTACAAAAACAAACATTAAGAGGTCACTAGCTATGTTTCTATTAACTTGTCCAGAGATTTTTTTGTCGATATTTAGAAAGTTTGCACAGAACAAATATATCAGACAATTTCCCGCTATGGTGTGTTTCCATCTAACAATCTTGTGTCGATAAAAACAGATGGACATAACGACATCACACTTTTAAAAAAATGTAAATCTCAAAAACGTACAGTGTCGAATAAAAATGTAGTGGTTGAAGTGTTTCCATTAACCAATTATCCAAATTTGCATTAATAAATAGGTTACAGCCTGTACGCCCTCCCACCTATCGCTGTCATGTCTCAAGTAGCCCGCAAAAGCCTGCAGAAAAATTGGCTGGTGAAACTTGTATCCAGCCAACCAGAAAAACAAGGCGAAACAATTCAGCCATTCTTGAAAGTCAGGAAAGGCACCCTGGAAGGAAACATTATCAATAAATTGAAGAAAAAAAACGCAGTTTCGATTATAATTTTGTCGCAATAAAGAAAGCTTGACAAAATAAAAATCCATCCCTGTCAAACGGATTTTAAAAAATGTTTTCGATCTTTAGATAATGTCTCCTATATCTGCCGTTACCATTACACGTGTTGCAACGCTTTTTGGGCGACGTTGCTTTTGTCAAGTAAACCTGGGTCAATTGAAACCTGCCTACTGACAGCTGTTGTTATAGGAACACAGTCCTACCCTGTCTTGATAACCGCTCTACCAGAGTTGCCTT